>NC_060284.1:44164804-44314351 GCF_021613505.1 Equus quagga | reverse complement strand
AAGCCCATCTCTTAGTCCCTGTTCCTTCCCTAACGCAGTCTCCAGTCCGGCTTCCCAACCTGTGGAAGCCCATCTCTTAGTCCCAGTCTGCCTGTGTTCTAAAGTTACAGGTCACTTCGGTCTTCTATGTCCCCAGGGCACCTAGTGGCTTCAAATCCATCTCACTGCCCTGATGTCCTGCCTGTTCCTATTTGCAAACTCATCAATTTATTTAAAATGACTTTCTGTTGTCATGCCTTTTTTTTCCTTAAATCAAGCATGTTTTATAACTGAAAGATGCAGTCATATTGTCAGAAAAAGAAATCCAATAAACGCTTTCTTGACTGTTCAAGCTGAAACCCAATGAATGTTTTCTTGACTGCTCAACCTAATACTATAGCCATATAGAGTTTTTTGTAACATTTTCTAGCCTAAAAAACTGTGTAAAAATTATAGTAGGTTAGTCTATTCCAACACGAAAGTTCCTTTGGAATAAGAATTCAGAAAGTCAGTTCACTGGCATGGTGATGAAATCAGATTTAAATGTGGCAATGTTTGTATTAGAACAATTAACCAGATAACTGGTCTTACGTGAATACAATTCGGAAACTATTTAAGAAACATGAGATGATTTACTTTAATAATGTTTTATTCAAATCAGAGCAATTCAGTTTCTAGTCATACATCATGCATCATGAGTTATACCAAATTATAGAGGACGCTATTGTAATTAGGTACATATTTTCATATTTTCATATTTTAAAAAAAGTCATAAAGCCAAAATGCCATCTATTATTTTGTATAATATTACTCAGCCATTTTAACCAAAAAGTCTCAGTTTATAGCAAAAGAGGGCAAAGCTTTGTGAAGTATAATGGCTCCATATCTGATCAAAGAGTTCAGATAAGTATATTGTCTCTACCGATTTATTCAAATATCTGAATACCTATTATGTGCCAGGCCCATGCTAAATACTAGAAACAGTATAGAGAAGCATATAATTCCCAAAACCAGCAACTACTCCAACCTCTTCTCTTGTCCTAAGACCTTCTTAGGCTCTTGGATAAAAAAGAGGAAATAAACATATGCATTTATTCTTTTTTTCTTATACTGTATTATATTTTTAGAACCATATCTGATTTGTGGCTTGAATAACTGATATTCACAATGATCCCGTAAAGCCTATGCCACCTCATATTACATTTGCATAATTTTGCAGAGATAATGAATGGCAGGAACAATGAGGCTGATGTTTCAGAACCAGTCGTTTAGCTAGGAAAAGAACCAAGGCAGCTAACGAGTCAATCTCTGTATCTCAATATGGCTTTACTTTTCTTGCTATCATGTATGCAGCTAACATTGAGAACAGTAGTAACTATGAAAAACAAAATGCCAGTAAAAGTTGACAAAATGATTCTAAAATTTATATGCAAATTTAAAGGATTAATAATGGCCAAGAATAAATTTGGAGGACTTACACTATCAGATATCAAGACTTATTATAAAGTTATAGAAATTAAGACAGTATGTTATTGTAGTGAAGACAGACAATAGAACAAGACAACAGAATAGAGGAACACTGTCCAACACAGTAGTCACCAGACACATGACGACTGAGCACCCGAAATGTGGCGAGTGCAATTCAGGAACTGAATTTTAAATTTCTTTTACTTTAATGAATTTAAATTCAAGAACAGATAATTGATTCAATTATTGGAAAACTTAAGTACAGTTTGGACTGACTTAGGTATGTGAATCTACTTTCTCAACTGCAAATTTTATGAACTCTAAATATAGATCAAGTAGTTCTGATGACAATTTTATGTCTGAATTGAGATGTGCTGTAAACGTAAAATATATGAGCGATATCACAGTACACAAAAAATGTGAAATATCCCCATTAGAATGACAGAAATATCTAAAACTAATAGTAACAAATGTTGGAGAGGTTGTGGAGAAAAAGGAACCCTGATACACTGCTGGTGGGAATGCAAACTGGTGCAGCCACTATGGAAAACAGTATGGAGATTCCTCAAAAAGTTAAAAATAGAACTACCATACGATCCAGCCATCCCACTACTGGGTATTTATCCAAAGAGCTTGAAGTCAGCAATCCCAAAAGTCCTATGCACCCCAATGTTCATTGCAGCATTATTTACAATAGCCAAGACATGGAAGCACCCTAAGTGCCCATCAACAGACGAATGGATAAAGAAGATGTGGTACATATATACAATGGAATACTACTCAGCTGCAAAACAGAACAAAATCATTCCATTTGCAATAACATGGATGGACCTTGAGGGAATTATGTTAAGTGAAATAAGCCAGCTACAGAAGGATAATCTGTGTATGACTCCACTCATATGAGGAATTTAAAAATGTGGACTAAGAACAGTTTAGTGGATACCAGGGGAAAGGTGGGGTGGCGGGTGGGCACAAAGGGTGAAGTCGTGCACCTACAACACAAATGACAAACATTAATGTACAACTGAAATTTCACAAGATTGTGACCTATCATTAACTCAATAAAAATAAATAAATAAAAATGTGAAATATCTCAATAATTTCATATTGATTGCATATTAAAATAATACTTTTTATATATGGGTTTAAATACAATATATTATTAAAATAAATTTCATCAGTTTCTTTTTACTTTTTTAAATGTGGCTACTGGAAAATTTATAGTTATACATTTGTGACTTGCATTATACTTGTACTGGACAGCCCTGGTATGATGTGTCCAGAAAAAGACTCACTCATATATATACCTGATTTATAAGAAAAATTATATTGCAAGTGTGATGGGGAAAGGATGGTCTTTCAATAAATGGAGTTGAGCAAACTGAATATCCATATGAGGGAAAAAAAGGAAGCTTGAGCCCTCACATAACAAATAAAAATCAATTCCAGATGGATTGTATACCTAAATGAGAAAGTCAAAACAACAAAGCAGTTAGAAGAAAACAGAGAGAGTATCATCATTACCTTGGGTTGGGCAAAGATTTCTAAACAGGATGTAAAAAGTATTAATCATTTTTAAAAACTGATAAACTGGACTACACTAAAATAAAGAATTGCTCATCAAAAGAAATGAGCCCTAAGAGAATGAAAAGGCAAGTGAAAGTGGGGAAAAAAGCATTATAGCAGAACCACATGAAAGAGAGGGGCAGTATGTGGGAAACACATACACACAGAGAAAGAACATATCCATCATATATAACTAATACCCCAATATTTGACCATTGTTTTCCTGTTAATATGTTCTACTTAAGCAAAATTTCAAGCAACTGAAGTTTACCCATTCTAGAAACAAAAATTTTATTTAGCCAATTCTGATTCACTTTAGAAATACTTAAATATATTCCTGGTTGGCAAAGTAAAGGTAATGTATACAAAATCAACCTTTACATGACCACATAAGGTCACCAGGGGAGTCAGTATATAAGAAGTAAGATATCCTCAAACAAAAGGTATCTTCTGTTGAAGTTACCTTCAAATTAAAATTAATAAATATTTTAAAACATAATTGGGACTTTCAGTCAAGACAAGATGGCTTAGACTGGTTTCTCCCTGTTGCTCCCCTCTAAGTACAACCATAAACCCTAAAAATAATGCAAGAGACAACCAAAGGAGAACTTTGGAAGGCGATAAAAGGACAGCATGCTGGTTTGGAATCCTAAGGCTAGAGGAACAACACAGAGGCAGGGCATCTTATGTGCCCCCTGCCCAACAGAAGAAGGTGACCCAGTCCTGGCATGTCCCAAAGCCCAACGTAGCAGAGAAGGCAGTCCAGGTAGGCTCATTTCTCTCCAGATGGAACACCAGGTAAGCCCACCACCAAAGGCAAGGGGGTATGACTGGGAGTCCTGCCAACAGAAAGCAGACGGGGGAAGCAATCTCCTTCCCCCCGAGATCTGAGACTTCCCTGCCCTACTAAGAGGTAACAGGATGGCCAGACGACACTGGCAAGGATTCCACCACAAGTGAACTGCCTTGGGAGTATCCTTGGCCCCACAGTCCTGAAACTCTCCTCTTCCATACCGAGAAATGAGGGGGCCTAGCCTGGAGAAAGCCCTTCCATCTCCTCTGGCAGCACCAGCAGGGACCAGTGGCGGCACCAGATAAATTAAGCAGAACAAAATAACACCACAAAGGTTTTGAAAATTAAGCAATCATTGGAATCACAGTCCACAAAAGGAGACAGGATGCTGTGCTAAACTTTAATGATGACTACTTGTTAAAATAAATGATTTAAACAGGACTCAAAGTTTCCAACATAATAGACAAAATTTCCAGAATGCAATCAAAAATCACCTATCACACCAAAAACAAGAACATCAGAAAGTGAATGAGAAAAGTCAACCAAGTGCCATCAACACTAAGGAGAAGCAGATGCTGGAATTATCTAACAGGGATTGTGAAGCAGTGGTCATAAAAGTGTTTCAACAATCAATTTGATATACTCTTCAAACAAATGAAAAAAATAAAAACCTCAATCAAAAAAACAGAGAGGGGTTCTCCTCGTCAAGATGGCGCTGTGAGCAGACGTTGAACTTGCCTCCTCCCACAAACAACCAGGTTACAACAATTTTAGGAAGAATCACCCTGGATTGAAAACTGAAAACTGGATAAAAAGAACCCCCACAACAAGGGACAGTCCTGAGGAAAGCAGAAGAGGCAGTAACTGGCCAGAGAGGAAAAAAGCCACCTTTGGGAGCAGCAGAGCTTCTCAGTTGGCCAGGCAGGAGCCAACCTAAGGTACGCAGCCCTCCCTGGAGGAGTGAGGTCTGGAGCTGGGGCAATACTGCTATAACCATCCTTCAGACTCAGCCCAACTGAGAGGGGGGGGGTCTTACTGTCTGGCTTTGCTGGCTATTAACTGCAGCGAGGACACCCCAGAAAAGCTATCAGCTGAAAACCGAAAAAATCCGGGTCTTAAAGGGCCCACGCACAAACTCACTCATTGCAGCAACCTAAAATCACCAGAGAGAAGGCTGACTGTCCTTTGGTGAAACGAGACTCACCTGGTGGGCTCTGGGGGCATCTTGGTGAGAGGAGGATCCTCTCCTGAGACTGAGACATTCATGGGGGGCCATTGTTCTGAGCTGGTCCAGGCGTGCTGATACGGACACCAGTGGGGGCCTTTGAGGTGCGTCCCTTGGGCTGTTAGCCCAGGGGTCTGCCACACCCACTAGAGCACAGATTTAATCCAGTTCAGCCAGGGCAGGCAACCCGCCCTAGGGACTGGCCCCACCTAACAGCAAGCCCTCAGGCTATTTTTCAGCCTGCATTGACTGAGTGCCTTGATCCTCTACAGGCAGGCAAAGGTGTCTGCCTCTGTGGGGCAGGGCTTGTGTGAGGACCCGGTGAACTGTGGGGGGCATTGGGGCAGAGGTGGGGGCCTCTGCAGTGTGGCGGTGGGGTACACTCCAGGGGGTTGAGAAGTGTGCACGGACCAGGACTGTGCTGTGTATGTGGTCCAGAGGGGGGTGAGGCTTACCAGCAGCAGAAGACTTGTGTTTCACAAATAGCCATAAAAAGGATCAGCCCCACCTTCCAAAGCCTGAAACAACTAAGTGCCTCCATGCCAAGGGCTAGCCCTACTCAGCTGCACTCCTAAGAGAACGGACATCAGCCTTGGTGGCCTCAGGCCTATCACAACCGTATGCCCCTGAGCCTAGCAACCAGCTACACTAGGTACCAACACAATTAAGAAGACAATTGCAATAAGAGTGTGCTAATAGGCGGGACCAAGATGGCAGAGTGAGTGGTCTTCTTTGTCTTTCCCCCGTCGAATCTACAACTAAGTGGACATTCACCGATTAACAAAGGATATCCAGATAGCATCTCAAGACGCCTAAAAGTCTCCTGCTACTATACATCTGAAGGAGGACGGACATCCCCCCGGGTAGGAGATGGAAATAGCTGAAAACTCTCCAACCCCCAACCCCTGCCCCCCGGACAGCCTAGTTCCTGCAGGAGGCTCTCTTCCAGCGGATTCCCCCATAGCATCGCCACACACCAAGGGCGGGAGTGTGCACTCACCAGTGGAGTGACGGTGGAAACAGGTGACAACAGCCCTACTCAAGCCCCCCACGATTACACCTAAGCACAGGGGGAATCCCCAGGGTCCCGCACCCACCGGCAGGGAAGGCCTCCACTCGCCATTAGCAGGGAGGCTCCGCCCAGAATCCAGAACAAAGGGAAGCTCCTGGTGGGCGGATTCCCCAGCACTGCACCAGACCCCAAGCTGCTGCTGGGCCCACGGTCTCCGGCACACAGGTCGGTGCAGGGGGAGCCCAGACTTCCCGTAGACGTGCTGGGGACACAGTTGCAGCTCCAGCGCCCGGCTCTGAGGCTCGGGGGGAGGCTTCGGGGTCCCGCACCCCCAGGGCAGGGAAAACCTCTGCTCGCCATTAGCTGGGAGGCCCCACCCAGAATCCAGAACAAAGGGAAGCTCCCAGCGGGCGGATTCCCTGGCACTGCACTAGACCGCCAGGTGCTGCTGGGCCCACGGTCTCTGGCACACGGGTCGGTGCAGGGGGTACCCAGACTTCCCGTGGACGTGCTTGGGGACTGGGTGGAGCTCCAACACCCGGCTCTGCGGCCCGGGGGGATGCTCCAGGGTCCCGCACCCCCCCAGCAGGGAGGGCCTCTGCTCACCATTGGCAGGGAGGCCCCGCCCAGCATTCGGAACACCAGGAAGCTCCCTAAAGCAGAATTCCCCACAAGGCAGTAGCTTACAACCCACCGCCAGGCCCACGGACTCTGGCTGTGTCCCAGACAAGGCAAGGGGCTCCCAGAGATTGCGTGAGAGTGGAGTGGGGCAGAGTGGAGCTCCGGTGAAATGGCTACATAGCCCAGGGGGCACTCCAGGTTCCTACAGCAGCCTCAGCGAAAGCCTCTGCACAGCACTACTGGAGAGGTCCCAACTGACAATCGCAAGGCAGGAAGGCCCTGGGGCAAAAGTAGCACAGCTAGGTGAGCTAGCTAGGTGAGCTAACGACAGACTGCAGAAGATACCCATAGCTCTGCTGGGACCTATAGTGGACAAGTGTGATCTTGCAGGCTCTGTTATGGACAAAGTGGTGATTATACGTGATCCTGCTCCTGGCTGCTGGGAAAGCCCACAACACCACTGCAGACGACAAGGAGGGAGCGCATCTAAGTGGGCTGCAACAGTAGGCATCAGCAGCCTGAGGCCCCCTTGCGATTGCCCCCACAACCAATGAGGGACCCCACAGGACCACTGTGACTACGAGGAGGGGTCCAGGTCCAGTCAGTAACAGCTGACAGGGTTCCTGGTTGGTGCAGTCTAAACAGCTGCACCCCCCACACCAGTCGCAACAAGTGGAAGCAGCGACTAAACTCTATCTGTATGCAGAGGCACAAATCCACACCATCAAGCAGTATGAAAAAATATATTAAATCTCCAGAACAGAAGGAAAATGATAAGCACCCAAAAAACAATCCCAAAGACAATGACATCTATAACCTAAATGACGATGATTTCAAAACTGCCATTATTAAAAAACTCAACGAGTTAAAAGAGAATTCAGATAGACAACTCAATGAGTTCAGGAGCTATGTCACAAAAGAGCTTGACACTATAAAGAAGAACCAATTAGAAATACTGGAGATGAAGAACACAATGGAGAAGATTAAGAAAAATCTGGACTCTCTGAACAGTAGGGTCGATAATATGGAGGACAGAATTAGCAATTTGGAGGAGAGGAATATAGAAATGCTGCAGACAGAGGAGGAGAGAGAACTAAGACTAAAAAGAAATGAAGAAACTCTCCGAGAATTATCCAACTCAATTAGGAGATGCAACATAAGGATTATAGGTATACCAGAGGGAGAAGAGAAGGAGAAGGGGGTAGAAGGCCTGTTCAAAGAAATAATAGCTGAGAACTTTCCAAACTTGGGAAGAGAGACAAGCCACCGCCAGGCCCACGGACTCTGGCCGTGTCCCAGACAAGGCAAGGGGCTCCCAGAGATCGCGTGAGAGTGGAGTGGGGCAGAGTGGAGCTCCGGTGAAATGGCTACGTAGCCCGGGGGGCACTCCAGGTTCCTACAGCAGCCTCAGCGAAAGCCTCTGCACAGCACTACTGGAGAGGTCCCAACTGACAATCGCAAGGCAGGAAGGCCCTGGGGCAAAAGTAGCACAGCTAGGTGAGCTTGTAAGCTACTGCCTTGTGGGGAATTCTGCTTTAGGGAGCTTCCTGGTGTTCCGAATGCTGGGAGGGGCCTCCCTGCCAATGGTGACAGAAGCCAATAGATCTCCAAACTTCATTAACGCAAGAAGACCAACCCCAAGGCATATAGTAGTGAAACCAGCAAAAGTCAACGACAAAGAGAAAATACTAAGGGCAGCCAGGCAGAAGAAAATAACTTACAAAGGAAACCCCATAAGGCTATCAGCAGATTTCTCAGGAGAGACCTTACAGGCTAGAAGAGATTGGAATGAAATATTCAAAACTCTGAAGGACAAAAACCTGCAGCCAAGAATACTCTACCCAGCTAAACTATCCTTCAAATACGATGGAGAAATAAAAACTTTCCCAGATAAACAAAAGTTAAGGGAGTTCATCGCCACAAAACCTCCTCTTCAAGAAATGCTCAACAAGAACCTCATTCCTGAAAAATCAAAAAAAGGAAAGGGATTACAAAATCCAGAACAAAGGAGATAAGCAGAAGGACAATAACACAAAGTAACAGCTCTCCATCAGGACAAAATGCAAAAGAACCAGAAAATGAGTGATAAAATGGCAACAGTAGGCCCCCACGTTTCAATAATCAGTCTAAACGTGAATGGATGGAACTCTCCAGTCAAAAGGCATAGGGTGGCAGGATGGATCAAAGAACAAGATCCAACAATATGCTGCCTCCAGGAAACACCTCAGCCCCAAAGACAAATACAGACTCAAAGTGAAGGGATGGAAGACAATACTCCAAGTTAATAATGAACAAAAGAAAGCAGTTGTTGCCATACTTATATCAGACAAAGTAGACTTCAAAGCAAAACAGATAAAGAAAGACAAAGAGGGGCAGTATATAATGATAAAAGGGACGTTCCACCAAGATGACATAACACTTATAAATATATATGCACCTAACACAGGAGGACCAAAATTCGTAAAGAAACTATTAACAAAACTAAAAGGAGACATCAACAGCAATACAATAATAGTAGGGGACCTCAACACCCCATTAACACCAATGGACAGATCATCCAGACAGAAAATCAACAGGGAAATTATAGAATTAAATGAAAAATTAGATCAGACGGACCTAATAGATATATATAGGACACTTCATCCAAAAATAGCAGGTTACACATTCTTCTCAAGCGCGCATGGAACATTCTCAAGGATAGACCATATCTTGGGAAACAAAGCAATTATCAATAAGTTCAAGAGGGTTGAAATAATATCAAGCATCTTTTCGGATCATAATGCTATGAAACTAGAAATCAACTACAAGAATAAAGCTGGGAAAGGGCCAAAAATGTGGAGACTAAACAACATGCTACTGAACAATGGATTATTGAAGAAATTAGAGAAGAAATCAAACATTATCTGGAGACAAATGAAAATGAAAACACATCATACCAAATGATTTTGGATGCAGCAAAGGCAGTCCTAAGAGGGAAATTCATTGCAATACAGGCTCACCTCAATAAGCAAGAAAAATGTTACATAAACAACCTCAAACGACACCTAACAGAATTAGAAAAAGAAGAACAAACAAAGCCCAAAGTCAGTAGAAGGAGGGAAATAAAAATTAGAGCAGAAATAAATGATATTGAAACAAAAAACAAAGTAGAAAGGATCAATGAAACAAAGAGTTGGTTCTTTGAAAAAATTAACAAAATCAACAAACCCTTAGCCAGACTCACTAAGAAAAAAAGAGAGAACTCTCAAATAAATAAAATTAGAAACGAGAGAGGAGAAATCACAACAGATACCAAAGAAATACAAAGGATCATAAGAGAATACTATGAAAAACTATATGCCAACAAATTGAACAACCTAGAAGAAATGGACAAATTCCTAGACTCATACAACCTACCCAAACTGAAGCAGGAAGAAATAGAGAATCTGAATAGACCAATCACAAGTAAAGAAATAGAAACAGTAATCAAAAACCTCCCCAAAAATAAGAGTCCAGGACCAGACGGCTTCTCTTGAGAATTCTACCAAACATTCAAAGAAGATTTAATACCTATCCTTCTCAAACTATTCCAGAAAATTGAGGAAGATGGAGCACTCCCTAATACATTCTATGAAGCCAACATCACCCTGATCCCCAAACCTGACAAGGACAACACAAAGAAGGAAAACTACAGGCCAATATCACTGATGAACAAAGATGCAAAAATCCTCAACAAAATTTTCGCAAACCGAATACAGCAATATATCAAAAAGATTATACACCATGATCAAGTGGGATTTATACCAGGGACACAGGGATGGTTCAACATCCGCAAGTCAATCAACGTGATTCACTACATTAACAAAATGAGAAACAACAGCCACACAATCATCTCAATAGATGCAGAGAAAGCATTCGACAAGATCCAACATCCATTTATGATAAAAACCCTCAATAAAATAGGTATACAAGGAAAGTACCTCAACATAATAAAGGCCATATATGACAAACCCACAGCCAACATCATACTCAACGGACAAAAACTGAAACCCATCCCTCTCAGAACAGGAACAAGACAAGGGTGCCCACTTTCACCACTCTTATTCAACATAGTACTGGAGGTTTTGGCCAGAGCAATTCGGCAGGAAAAAGAAATAAAAGGAATCCAAATAGGCAATGAAGAAGTAAAACTTTCGCTGTTTGCAGACGACATGATCTTATACATAGAAAACCCCAAAGAATCCATAGAAAAACTATTAGAAACAATCAACATCTACAGCAAAGTTGCAGGGTATAAAATCAACATGCATAAATCAGTAGCATTTCTATATGCTAACAACGAACTAACAGAAAAAGATCTCAAGAACTCAATCCCATTCACGATCGCAACAAAAAGAATAAAACACCTTGGGATAAATTTAACCAAGGAAGTGAAAGATCTATACTACAAAAATACAAGACCTTCTTGAAAGAAATCGACGACGACATAAAGAGATGGAAAGACATTCCATGCACATGGATTGGAAGAATAAACATAGTTAAAATGTCCATACTACCTAAGGCAATCTACAGATTCAATGCCATCCCAATCAGAATTCCAATGTCATTCTTTACAGAAATTGAACAAAGAATCCTAAAATTCATATGGGGCAACAAAAGACCCCGAATTGCTAAAGCAATCCTGAGAAAGAAGAACAAAGCTGGAGGCATCACAATCCCTGACTTCAAAACATACTACAAAGCCACAGTAATCAAAACAGCATGGTACTGGTACAAAAACAGATGCACAGATCAATGGAACAGAATTGAAAGCCCAGAAATAAAACCACACATCTATGGACAGCTCATCTTTGACAAAGGAGCTGAGGGCCTACAATGGAGGAGAGAAAGTCTCTTCAACAAATGGTGCTGGGAAAACTGGACAGCCACATGTAAAAGAATGAAAATCAACCATTCTTTTTCACCATTTACTAAAATAAACTCAAAATGGATCAAAGACCTAAAGATTAGGCCTGAAACAATAAGTCTTCTAGAAGAGAATATCGGCAGTACGCTCTTTGACATCAGCTTCAAAAGAATCTTTTCGGACACCATAACCCCTCACATGAGGGAAACAATAGAAAGAATAAACAAATGGGACTTCATCAGACTAAAGAGCTTCTTCAAGGCAAGGGAAAACAGGATTGAAACAAAAAAAACAGCCCACTAATTGGGAAAAAATATTCACAAGTTACTTATCCGACAAAGGGTTAATCTCCATAATATACAAAGAACTCACACAACTCAACAATAAAAAATCAAACAACCCAATTACAAAATGGGCAGGGGACATGAATAGACATTTCTCCAAAGAAGATATACGGATGGCAAATAGACACATGAAAAGATGCTCATCATCACTAATCATCAGGGAAATGCAAATCAAAACTACACTAAGATATCACCGTACACCTGTTAGAATGTCAAAAATATCCAAAACCAAGAGTGACAAATGTTGGAGAGGCTGTGGAGAAAAGGGAACACTCATACACTGTTGGTGGGAATGCAAACTGGTGCAGCCACTATGGGAAACAGTATGGAGATTCCTCAAAAAGTTAAGAATAGAAATTCCTTATGACCCAGCCATCCCACTACTGGGTATCTATCCTAAGAACCTGAAATCAGCAATTCCAAAATTTCCATGCACCCCTATGTTCACTGCAGCATTATTCACAGTAGCCAAGTCATGGAACCAACCGAAGTGCCCAGCAACTGATGATTGGATAAAGAAGATGTGGTATATATACACAATGGAATACTACTCAGCCATAAAAAAAGACAAAGTCATCCCATTCACAACAACATGGGTAGACCTTGAGGGTATTACGTTGAGTGAAATAAGCCAGACAGAGAAAGACGAACTCTGTATGACTCCACTCATAGGTGGTAGTTAACATATGGACAAAGAGAACTGACTGGTGGTTGCCAGGGGAAAGGGGGGTGGGGGGAGGGCACTAGGGGTGAAGTGGTGTACCTACAACATGACTAATAATGATGTACAACTATAATTTCACAAGGATGTTAACTTTCATAACCTTAATAAAAAAATAATAATAATAAAAAAAAAACAGAGAGAGGGGCTGGCCCCGAGGCCAAGTGGTTGAGCTCACGCACTCTGCTGCAGGTGGCCCAGGGTTTCGTCGGTTCGAATCCTGGGCGCAGATGTGGCACTGCTCATCGAGCCACGCTGAGGCAGCATCCCATATGCCACAACTGGAAGGACCCACAACTAAGAATATACAACTATGTACCGGGGGGCTTTGGGGAGAAAAAGGAAAAAATAAAATCTTTAAAAAAAAAAAAGAAAAACAGAGAGAGAGAAGTTACAAAAGTGTAACTACCATATGATCCAGCAATTCCACTTCTGGGTATTTATCCAAAGAAAACAAAAACATGAACTTGAAAAGATATATGCATCCCAATGTTCACTGCAGCATTATTTACAGTAGCCAAGATATGGAAACAACCTAAGCGTCAATCAGTGGATGAACAGATAAAGACAATGTGGCATATACATACAATGGAATATTATTCGGCCACAAAAAAGAATGAAATCTTGCCATTTACAACAACATGAGGACCTTGAGGGCATAATGCTAAGTAAAATAAGCAGATAAGAGAAAGACAAATACTGTATGATCTCACTTACATAGGGAATCTAAAAAAAAGACAAAAATGGGGCTGACCTGGTGGCACAGTGCTTGAGTTCACACTTTCCACTTCAGTGGCCTGGATCCCAGGCATGGACCTACACACCTCTCATCAAGCCATGCTGTGGTGGCATCCCACATATAAAATAGAGGAAGACTGGCACATACGTTAGCTCAGGGGCAATCTTCCTCAAGCAAAAAGAGGAAAATTGGCAACAGATGTCAGCTTAGGGCCAATCGTCCTCACCAGGAAAAAAAAAAAGACACAAAAACAAAGCTCACAGATACAGAGAAAAGAGTGGGGGTTGCTAGAGGTGGTGGGGTACAGGGTGGAAGAAATGGGTGAAGGGGATAAAATGTAAAAACTTTCAGTTATAAAATAAATAAGTCATGAAGACATAATGTACAGCATAGTGACTACAATTAATAATACTGTATTGCTTACTTGAAAATTGCTAAGAGAGTAGATCTTAAAAGCCCTTATCACAAGAAAAAAAATTTTGTAACTATGTAAGGTGAAGGATGTTGACTAGACTTATTGGGGTGATCATTTCACAATATATACAAATATCAAATCATTATGTTGTACACTTGAAACTAATATAATGTTACACGTCAGTAATACCTCAATTTAAAAAAATTATAATGATAAAAAATAGAAGTCATAAAAAAATAACCAAACAAATTACAGAACTGAAAAGTACATTGACAGAAATAAAAAATACTCTCTCGATGGGCTCAATAGTGCAGTGGAGATGAAAGAGGATAGAATTAGTAAACCTGAGAAAAGAATGGTAGAATTTAACCAGTTTGAGAAAACAGACTGAACACAAATGAACAAAGCCTCAGGAACCTGTGGGACTCCACAAAAGAAGCAACATTTGTATCATCAGAGTCCCAGAAGGAAAGCAAAAAAGAAAGAATAGGATTGAAAGAGTACTCAAAGAAACGATGGCCAAAAACTCCTCCAAAATGGCAAAACACACAAATGTACAGATGCAAGAAGCTGAGCAAACACCAAATAGGATACACCCAAGGAAATCCATGGGAAAACAGATCATAATTAAACTTCAGCAAACTAAAGACAAAGAAAAAATCTGGAAAGCAGCCTGAGAAAAATGATGCATTATCCATAGAGGAACACCAGTTTGAATGACAGTGGATTCTCATCTAAAACCATGGAAGCCAAAAGTAAGTGACACACCATCATTTTTCAAGCACTGAAAGAAAAGAAGTGTCAACCACAAATTCTATATCCAGAGAAACTATCCTTCAGGAATAAAAGCAAAAAAAGACATTATCAAACAAAGAAGAATTTCTAAAAGAATCTGTCACTAGCAGATATGGCCTTAAAGAATGGCTAAAGAAGTTCTTGAAACAGAAAGCAAATGATAAAAAAGAAATAAAGAAATCTTGGAGCATCAAAAAGAAATTAAAAATAACAAGAAGAGCAGAAATATGGGTACAGGGCCAGCCCCATAGCCCAGTAGTTAAGTTTGTGCACTCCACTTCAGCAGTCCAGGGTTTCGCCAGTTCAGATCCCAGGCATGGACATGGCACCGCTCATCAAGCCATGCTGAGGCAGTGTCCCACATAGCACAACCAGAAGGACCTACAACTAGAATATACAACTATGTACTGGGGGGCTTTGGGGAAAAGGAAAAAAAAAAGAAAGAAAGAAATATGGGTACATATAATAGACTATCCTTCCCATGAGTTTTATAAATCATATTTAAAGATTGAAACAAAAATTTTAATACCATCTTGTATCTAATATTTAAAAGTGAGGAAGGTAAAGGAACCTAAATGGAAGTGGCAACATATTGTTCACACTTTACCTAACGTGGTAAAATGCTGATACCAGGATACTGTGAATATATACATGGGTGTGTGGAGAGAGAGAGAGAGAGAGAAAGAGACAGAAAGAGCAACCAGTATAAAAACTATACAATACATTCTGTTCAAGTAACCCACATGAAGTCCAGAAGAGAAACAGAGGAATCGGAACCAGAGGAAACAATCAGAATACAAATCATAAAGTGGCAGACTTAAGCTCTAACATATTAATAATTACTACTATGGACTGAGCTGCATCCCCCACCCTCAAGTTCATACAGTGAAGCCCTAACCTCCAGCACAACTATATTTGGAGATAGGGATTTTAGGAGGTAATTAAAGTTAAATGAGGTCAAAACAGTGGGGCCCTGATCCAATGGGATTGGTGCCCTTAAACGAAGAGACACTAGAGAGTACCAATTCCTCTCTACCCACACACAAAGAAGAGGTCACCTGAGCTTGCAGTGAGACAGTGGCCACCTGCAAGCCAAGAAGTAGCCTCAGAATGAAACCTACCTTGCCAACACCTTGATCTTGGACTTCTCGACTTCCAGAACTGTGAGAAAACAAATGTCTTGTTTAAGTCACTCAGTCTATGGTATTTTGTTATGGTGGTCCAAGCCAACTATGACAATTACCTTAAATGTAAATTATCTAAATACTAGTCAAGACACAGACTGACAGCATGCTTTTAAAAAAAAAAAGTGATCCAAATACAAGCTGTCTACAAGAAACTCAGTCCAAATCCAACAACAGTAGGCTGACAGCAAAAAGATAGAAAAAGTTATACTATGCAAACATTAATTTTAAAAAAACAGGAGTGACCATATCAATATCTGATAAAGTAGACTTCAGAGCAAAGAAAATCATGAAAGACAAACTATATCAACATCTGATAAAGTAGACTTCTGAGCAAAGAAAACTATGAAAGACAAAAGATGTTACATAACAATAAAAGGATCAAACTACAAGGAAAACAATGATCCTAAATGTGCATGCACCAAAAAACAGAGCCTCAAAATACAGGAAGCAAAACCTGACAGACCAGAAAGGGGAAACAAATCCACAACTATACCTGGATACTTCAATACCCCACCCCCCAGCAACTAACAGAACTACAAGAAAGAAAATCAGTATAGATGCAGAAGATCTGAACAACAAAATTAACAGGATCTAACTGACATAAATAGAAGATCTCACCCAATAATAGTAGAATACATGTTTTTTTCAAGCACCCATGGAAAATTCACAAAGAGATCATATCCTGAGCTATAAAACAAACCTTGACAAACTTTTAAAAATTGACATCATACACAGTGTGTGTTCTTTGATCATAATAGAATCAAACTAGAAATCAATGAAAGACAACAAGATAATCTCTAAACACATGAAAATTAAGCAACACACTTCTAAATAATCCATAAAGTCTCAAAGCAACTTTTAAAAATATATATAACTGAATGAAAACGAAAATACAACATACCAAAACATGTGGGACACAGCTAAAGCAGTACTGATAAGAAAACACATAGCACTAAATATTTACATTACAAACAAGGAGAGGTCTCAAATCAACAATCAAAGTTATTATTTCAAGAAACTGGGGAAAAAAAGAGAATAAAATAAACCCAAAGCAAGTAGAGGAAGGAAATAAAGATAAAAGCAAAATCAATGACATTGGGAATAGCCAACAGAGAAAATCAATTAAACAAAATGCTGATTTTTTTAAAAAATCATTAAAATTGATTAACCTCTATCTAAGAAGACTAATAAAAAAAGAGACACAAAGCACCAATATCAGGAATGACATAGGGGATACCACTACAGATCCTACAGCCATTACAAGGATAATAAGGAAATATTAAGAACAACTTACACTCATAAATTCAACAATTTAGAAGAAATGGATAATTCCTCAAAAACCACTCAACTAAGAGGAAACAGATAATCTGAATAGTCAATAAAAAGCAAAGAAATTGAATTTGTAATTTAAAACCTGTAAAAAAAGAAATCTACAGGCTTAGGAAATTTCACTGGAGAATTTTATTAAACATTTAAAGAAAAATTAAAACCAATTTTATAGAATCTGTCAATTTCTTCTAGAACATAGAAGAGGAAGGAACATTCCCAACTCATTTTATGAGGCAAATATTACCTTTTCATTTATGTTCACCCTAAAACCTATACATGAATATTCATACCAGCTTTATTCATAACAGCCAAAAACGAGAATCAGTCCAGGTGTCCTTCAAAAGGTGAATGGTTAAACAAACTGTGGTACATAAAAAACATGGAAAGCTACTCAGCAATTAAAATGAATGAACTACTGATACATGCAAACTTGGATGAATATCCAAGAAATTATGCAGAATGAAAAAAGCCAATCCCAAAAGGTTACATATTGCATGATTGCATTTATATAACATTTCTGAAATGACAAAATTATAGAAGTTGAAAACAGATTAGTGGTTGCTGGGTTTTGAAGAAGGAGGGGCAGGAAGGAGGTGACTGTGGTTATAAAAGGGCAATTGGAGGGAGCCTTGTGATGGAACTGTTCTGTATCTTGCCTATGTTGGTGGATATACAAATGATACAACTGTATGGAACGAAATACATATACACACACAAGTGCAGGTAAAACTGGGGAAATCTGCTAAGATTGATGGATTGTATCAATGTTAATATCCTGATTGTGATACTGTACTATAGTTGTACAAGATGTTACCATTGGGGAAAGTGGTGGAAAAGGTATATAGGATCTCTCTATATTATTTCGTACAGCTACATGTGAATTCACAGTTATCTCAATAAAAATTTCAATTAAACAAAAAACTGTAATTGTTACCTAAGTTCACTTCCCTACAGAGAGTAAAAAGGGTAAAGAGAGAGTTAGGCAAGGCATGCGTTATCTACAGAAATCAGTTCAGACTCAAGAGGGGAACCTCCAAACACTCCATGCCTTCTAAGGAAGCACACAGTCCAGCATCCAGGTCACCAAACTCTAAATCAGCCAGCCAGTAAGCGGAGCTAAATCCAAACACTCTAGTAGATTTGAAAAAAAAAAAAAAGCCAAGGTAGTTACAGACAACAGAGTATAACAAGAACAAGACAGCAGTAGACCAGAAATACACCACAAAGCAAAGGGCCAGAAGTAATGAGAGCCATAGCCCCTTACACCTGGTTTACTACATACAGATGCTGTCCACTTCTGAGATGCTTTCTAAAATAATCAGAATATCCAGTGAGAGCTACTTAAACACAACAATTCTTGGCATCCATTATTATAATAGCAATACAGTTCCCTATCTGTTTCAAGGTTGGTTACTTCCTACAGGCTGCAGATAAATCAAAAAGCCAAGTTTGTTAAGAATTATATCTTATATTAAGAGTAAGACCCAAGTGCCTGATACAAGTTTGACATATAATATTCATTATAGACTAGAAAGGAAGGAGGGAATAATTCATGCATGAATTAATAAAAGCCAATGGACCCCTGTCCCATAAAAAGACACATTCACAGAAATTCGGAGGGTTCTTGAAAGCCCCAAAGTCCAGATTTTATGAAACCTTGGTTTAGATTCTGCATGTTGAGGAACCTACCCCAGCAATTTAGGTCATTTGCCTCTTGAAAGCAGTGAGTCAGATAAGACAACTTCTCAAAGCCCTTTCCAACGCCATTACAGAACAATTTACACCCTGGTCCAACCCTCTGATGGGATCACCTCTCTTTCACTGTCAAATGTAATGGCACAGAATTTGTACCTGAACATTTGGTATATCTGACAGGATCCTTACACATATTCACCATCTGGGACAGGTGTGAAATAAAAGGAGGAAGCTAGAGCAACCATGGAAATCTTTTGTGTATCCTTAGTCAAGTCACGAGATCGCTGGTTAGAAACATGAGGTGCAATAGCCTCAGGAAAAGAAAGCAACTGCCATGAACCCACACCACGCAGGACTGGTTAGAACGCAGGCTCAACTTAGCTCAGTTTCAGCAAAAATACTACTGGAAGCAAATGCAGGAGTCCTCTCGAAAAAGAGTTTTAATCGATAAAACTCATCAAAAATGAATGAAGGAGATGAATTTGGCACATAATACATGATGAATTGTCTAAAAGTACACAAACTTTTTCAGGTCTCCCAATGCAATCTTCACTGACTGCCAGCATAAAAGCCACTCCCCAGTGTACAGCTTTGACTTAGAATTCCTGAGCTGCAGTACAGCTTTTCGGGTATGCATTAAAGTGAACTACTAATAGAAACTACATCTTCCAATCGAAACCATAAAATACTCAACATGGATAAACTGACTCTATCGTACTACATTCCTCACCTAAAGTCTTCACATCAGCCCACTGAGTCCAAAAAATTTACCTCCTACATGGAAAATCGTAGTATTAAATGCTCAAACTCCTTTCCACATAACTTTTTTGGAATACCATCTATTTTGTTTTTTAAAAAAGTCTCATTTTTTTCACCACCTGAATGAAAGAATCAGAGTTATTAGAATAAGTGAAAACACATTTAATTCACAAGAATTTTTACCAAATAGAATTGACTCATTGTCTTAGCAGTGAGTTCCTACATCTACAGCCCTTGTTTTCAACCTCTTTTAAAGGCCTTACGTTTGCTGCAGTGTTGAAGGGGTGACAGTAAAGCAGCAAAGTAACTAATGGAATCAAAGTTGAATTCCTTAAGGCAGGCGCCATGTTTCACATCTAAATGTTAACAGCACTGGGCTGTGACTAGAGAATCCCTGCATCTCAGGGCTAGCACAGGTCTAAGGCTTGTCTAGATCCAGCCAATGCTTAGATTCCATCTGCAACAATTCCAGGAGGAGGTCTTTCATCCTCTGCTCAACACTGTCAGTGTCTGGGACATGCTGCTGCTTTCTGAGACTGCCCACTCCATCCTCCCAGCTCTGACTGTTGGAAAGTTCTCTTACAGTGGGTGCAAATCTGTCTCTCTCTGACTTCCACCCACGAGTTCTAATTCTATCCCTTAGGACCACACAGAAAAAGCCTAATCCTTCTTCCACTTTCCACACGTCAGCCCTTCAAACAGTTGAAGATATTTATCAAGTCTCCCATGATCATCATGGTAGGCTAAATAATAGTCTCCCCAAAAATGGCTATGTCCTGATCCCTAGAATTTATGAGAATATTATCTTAAATGGCAAATGGGATTTCGCAGATATCATTAAGGATCTCGAGATGGAGAGATGAGCTTGAATTATCTTGGTGAGCCCAATGTAAGCACAAGGGTTCTTATAAGAGGGAAGCAGGCGGGGCAGAGTGAGAGGAGGAGATGTAACAAAGGAAGCAGAGGCTGGAAGCGATGTGTTTGGAATATGGAGGAAGGGCCCATGAGCCAAGGAATTCAGGCAACCTCTAGAAGCTGCAAAAGGCAAGAAAATAGATCCTTCCGAGAGCCTCCAGAAGGAATGCAGTCTTGCACATCCATTTAGACTTTTGACCTCAAGAACCATAAGGTAATAAATCTGTATTCTTTTATGCCACTAGATTTATGGTAATTTGTTACAGTAGCAATAGGAAACTAACACATTCATTCTCTTTCCAAATTAAAAGATTTTTCTCAGCCACTCTTCAAATGATTGTTTCAAGTCTTACCCTTGAGATATTCCCAGTCTTTCTTTTATCTAAAACCCCATATGTTTCCTTCCTCCTATCCCTGTGTTCCTCCTGGCCCAAAACAGTTTTAGACTTCTTCTCCAGCAATGAGCCTAGAGCCCTATCCATTTGGTCCACTTGCCTTTATCAAGCACATGCTCAAACTAACTGCCCAACGAATGCCTTAAGTTGAAATGAAACAACTATTCAGAACTCCCATCAGTTCTGACTTCTACAAGATTAAAAGGCCTTATTCCTCCTTTTCTTTCCTCCCAAACTGAGTAATAATAATTTAACCTTTAGAATCCTCAAGTTCCTCACCATTTCTAGCGATTTAAGAGTGCAGAATGTATATCAGATAGATGACTTCTCAGTTGAGACTCAGTCATATGACTCCTTAATTAATAAAACCACTGTGGAAATTGAAGATAAAATGAAAAGTTCCCTCTCTTATGTATATGACTAATGTTTCCTAATACCAGTCCCCCTAAACTATACACTTGTTTTTAATTATCACGCAAATTGAAGAATTTATTACAAAAATCAAAAAGAAGTACAGCATTAGTTTAAGCCAAATGTTTTTTTTTGTTTTTTTTTTTAAAGATTTTATTTTTTCCTTTTTCTCCCCAAAGCCCCCCGGTACATAGTTGTGTATTCTTCGTTGTGGGTTCTTCTAGTTGTGGCATGTGGGACGCTGCCTCAGCGTGGTCTGACGAGCAGTGCCATGTCTGCGCCCAGGATTCAAACCAACGAAACACTGGGCCGCCTGCAGCGGAGCGCGCGAACTTAACCACTCGGCCACGGGGCCAGCCCCTAAGCCAAATGTTTTTACAAAATATTTAAATGGTTATATAATAGCTTTATCTGCCAATGTTAATTTCTTCCAGCAAAATAATGATGCAGAAAAAAAAAAGGAAAGCGTTTGACAAATGCACTGTAATAAACATTGTGCACATAGTACAATTCACTTCATCGTCTTAAAGGTTCTTCTATCACGCTACTCATGGATGCTGAAGTTTAGTGCACTGATCATTATATTTCAGAATTTTATTAGACATTAAATGATTCACTATAATACTTTCTCATTGAGCTTCTATGTATAAGGGCAAACAGAGCTCTACTTATTCTAATCAAATATATATTTACTGAAGACCACTGAACCCAAGTCCTACATTAAAGAGAGCGGGAAATTCAAGTGCATATAAGATATGGTCCCCAACTTCAGCTTGCTTTCAATCTTGCACAAGAAGACGGCATACTTATAAATAAAAAGAGGAGTAATACAAGACAATATAACAAATGAGTAGCATAGACAGTTAAGTACCATAAAAGAGTTCAAAAGAGAGAGTGCTCGATGGAATAGAATGGCCAAAGAAGATGAAAGCGGGACTTGACTTGGTTAGGACTCAGAAAGAAATGGAGAATTAGAACATACTAGACTAGTTAAATAGCATAAATAAAGCCAAGAAGGCAAAAGATATGTTCAAAGAATAGTAAGTAAACAAATTAGACATTAGAGAAGTAGAAGAAGATGACAGAAAAAGTGAGTTCAGGACAAATTACAGAGCCTAACAAATCACCCATCACAGAACATTACATGTATCAGGCACTCAAATTTTTAAAACAAATTGTAAATCAAGGTCTTGAATGCTAGACAAAAAAGTTTATATTTTCTCTAGTAAACAACTGTCGAGGTTTCTGGATAATAGAATGACTTACATAAAATAGAATTAACAGTAGTATACAAGAGAAAAGAGAAAAGCAAAAAACCGAAACCAAAACCTCAGATTTGAGGTGGGAAAAGCACAGACATGAAAGTAGATATGCAAATGAAAGGATGGGAATATAAAAAAAGTATTCCAAAGAAAGAACTGACAAAACTTGGTAATTAGTTTCTCTTCTTCTCTTGAGGTAGGTTTAAAGAGTCTAATAGTATTCTAAAGTATTTAAGTTAAGTCTGGGTGACAAGAAAAACTCATTCAGGAATTATTTATTGACTACCTACCACGCCAGTCACTGAGCTAGATGGCAGGGATAAAATAATGACCACGACGATGAACCACCTCAGTGAGGCTTAAAGACTAACAGGGCACAGACAAGCAACCATCAGTTATAACATTGTGACAAACTCTACGGATGAGGGAAGTAAAACACGTAGGAAGAGTACATAGCCCAAAACTGAGAATGGGAGAAGAAACTGATTTTAGGAAGAAAATCAAATGGGGAAAGGGGTGGAACAAGGAGTAAAAAAGTGAAAGTACACATACATACACACATACATTAAGTCTCTTAAATTATGCAGTTAAACATGAGGGATTTAAAGTAAGCTTAGAAATAAATAAATGTAGTTCCCAATTTAAGACCTCTAAAAATTTACCTCTATAATAATTTGATTGGTTGAAACCCAAAATTTTTATTTTCATGAAATACATTACAAGGTGAAACTGCATTCTCAAAAGATCACCAATCTACAAAGGGACACTAGGGAATTTTATGGGTGATGGGAATATTCTGAATTTTGATTGCGATAGTAATTATATGACTATACACTCATCAAAACCAACAGAAGTGTACACCTAAAAGGGGTGAATTGTACTGTGTGTAAGTTACATCTTAAAGCTGACATTAAAAAAAGATCATCAATGACTTAATTGCTAACTTCAGTGGCAATTATTTAGAGGTGATCAATAGTTACTTAATGTTACATTAGAAACAAAGTATATGCCAATATCACCTTTACTATTTATAGTACTGGATACATATGCTATAAGCACATAAACTTTCTTAATAATTATGTTTTAAATAATTTTTATTTGAATGGAACTCAATGCATTTCATCCTGAATTCAAGAAACATGTATTAATGCTCAGGCTCAGGATCTAATCCAAGGTCCCAGTTCATTTCCTATCATCATTTTAACAAGTTTAAAATCTAAATCATATTCCTCCTAATTTAAGCTCTCCTTCATATTCTCCCTTCTGTGTCTTAAGATTTGTTATCCTTGATACCTGGTATCCCCTCCTTACCCCAGTATCAGGTCTACACATCCTGGGAAATGACTCTTCCTTTAAAGGTTTCCATACTAATCTCTATCCCGTCTAATCTGTCCTAAACACCAGTGCCAGATTAATCATATATTCTTTTATTAATTACATAAACCCAAGCTCAAAAACATTTGGCTATTCTCACTGACTTTAGGATAAAATGCAAACATCTGATCAGCTTTCAAGTCCTCAATAATCTGACTTAACCCTATATATACAACTTTATCTAGACAGTATAAAATGAACTGATTTAAAAATTATGGAAAGGGAAGATACTGGGAAAGAGGGTAAGGAGACAACATACTAAAGGTTTTAAAAGAAGTACAAGGCATATTCTGGAGTAAGGAATAGACAAATTTCATTGGTATAAGAGTGAATAATCGGAGGTGAGGTTGGAAAAGCAGGCTGGGTCCATACTTGTAAGACTTGGGTGCTAAACTGAGGAATTTAGTAGGCAGCAAGAGAAATCATCATAGATTTTTTTGAACAGAGGAATGATGTAACAAAAGTGATGCTCAAGGAAAATTATTCTGGGGCTGGAATACAGGATGGTGGATTGGTGGAGGGGTAAAATAGAAAAGCTAAGATCACAGCTATTGTAAATAGTCTAAGCATAAAGTGAAAAGGATTTAAATAGCTGCAAGAAAGTTAGGAAACAAGGAGAAACGATTCATTCTCAGCTATTGCTGCTACACACTAACCTCCCAAAAACCAATCAGTGTTAGGGGTCCCATCAGGTACCTGTATGGGTGAGTGCATCGGGGTGGTTATAAGATTCATCGACACAGTATTTGAATAATTTCTGTTAACTTTAATCAATCTGTAAAACAATGGCACGGGTGACGCAAAAACATCCAAAATTCCTTTACATTTAAATGAACTTTTGGCAGAAAAAAACATTTGATTTATAATTGCTTACTTCAGTTATTAGTACTACCTGTGTTTCTACAAAGCTAAGCATTTAGATGAAGGCCACCAAAAACTACGATAGGGAAGAGGATTTTGGATGAAAAATTGCTCTAGTTTCTGAAAATGCAAAGATTTGCTTCAGATTTTCATTATTTGGTCTAGTAAGACATTTACACAAATATTGTGAAACTTGTAATAATAATGATGATGTCACCTCATTAAGAAAGTGATATATCAGGGGCTGGCCCCGTGGCCGAGTGGTTAAGTTCGCGCGCTCCGCTGCAGGCGGCCCAGTGTTTCGTTGGTTCGAATCCTGGGCGCGGACATGGCGCTGCTCATCAAACCACGCTGGGGCGGCGTCCCACATACCACAACTAGAAGAACCCACAACGAGAAATATACAGCTATGTACTGGGGGGCTTTGGGGAGAAAAAGGAAAAAATAAAATCTTTAAAAAAAAAAAAAGAAAGTGATATATCAAATTTCATGTAACAACTGGGATTAGTGAGAGACATATAAAAGAAACTTAATTATAGCATCTAGCAGTGTCTTACACATAAGCCTTGTTTATGCTTTATTTCAATCTGCCTTAGCAATATGTATTAACTTGAATTGAAATAAGTTAATTCACAGAACTGTTTTATTACTATTACTGAATGGTAAATATATCTATTTTAATTCCATATAGACATTAAAAAGAATATAAAATTCAACTTCATTCTTTAAAAATTAATTTCTGTGCAAGATTCAGAGAGGAAACCAAGGAATAAGTCAATTCCCTTCAAAGAACCCAGTTTTGTTTAATTTCCAACAAAATTTATAGCTCATTTAATTCATCAGTTTTTCAGGAATCGTTGTGACTTAAAACATTACTCTCAGATACTTACTTGAGGTTGGAACAGATTATACGGGAAGTAATCTGAGGCAGTAATACACAATGTACCAGGATGCACACAGAAAACAGCCTGTATTTACAAATTGGCCTTCTGACAAAAGATACAATAGAGATGCCTAATTATAATATCAGAAGTACTTACGTAAAACAAGGTTTAAAAACAATAATTTAAAAATAAGGTACTGTGTAAAAACTAAGATGGAGTTTGTATATGTGTCAATTTAAAAGCCTACTGTTTCCCCTAGATTAAGGTCAATGTGTGCAAACAGCTCAGCCTTGAAACTGCCACTCAGCAAAGAGGAGATTCAGTTCCTCAGAATAAATTGTATATTAGGGTGCTATATTTGCCACGTTTCTGTTTTTAAGCACTTTGGCCATTTATTGGTAGCTTACCCCAGGTTTGGTTTTTGGTTTTTCATTTACTTACTGACTTGAAATTTAAGGCTGATTCAATTTTTCAAAATGGAAATACCAACAACTTTGCTTGTATAGCCCAGATTGCTTCTGCTTTTACACAAGATCCATCTGGCTATCTAAATGAGGGCAGAAACTGGGAAGCGAGGTGTTAAGTTCCAGAGATCCAAATCAGAGATGTTTACATATAGACTAAAAGGACCATATCTTATATTGATCAAAGCAGTTACCCACGGCAAAATTTCAGGTGTAGAAGACAGTATACAACCAATCGCCAACCAGACACCTCACTACCCAGGCAGAGCTAATGACCTATTATGTCAGGATCATTCAGCAATATGACAGTTACTGCTGTGAGGTGAGGGCTGGAGTTTTCCTGTATAGTTAATAATTTAGCAAAAAATTCAAAATAATGGATGACTTTTGGAACCAAAAGAGGAAAGAAATTCTTTTTGGCTAAAAGATCTTGCATTGTCTAAAAATAATAATAAAATTCCAAAGATACTGAGACAATATGGTATGATGAAAAAGTATTAGCTCCAGAACCAGAAAGATACAATGTAACAGTTAACAAGATTCCCAAAAATGTTCATATTTGTTGATGAGGTAATCCCATGTCTAGGAATGTCAGAGCCAAAATAATTTAAAATAATAAAAGAAAAAGAAAAGTAATTATTACGATCGCTTCTGGGTGGTAAATGATTAGTAGTGATTTTTTGTCCTGATTCTTTATAGTCTACAAAACTTCTGAATAGAGAATTGTGGCAGGGCTGAGATTCAAATTTAGGACTAATAACCAAAATCCAGGCTCCAGACCTTTTTGTAATAGAAGGAGAGTTTTGCCAACACCACAAAAGGCCTGTCACTCAGCAAAGATGAAGCTGACTTACATTTTGGTCCTTACAAAGAATCTCAAACAACAGGGCACTCCCTCAATTTATTTATTTTGAACAACAAAATAGTGTTACAGAAAGCAATCTGGTAAGAAGACAGACTGGAAAGGGTAACCCTCAGGCCAGAGAAGCGCAACTGCCTGAAGAAATGTGATGATAAGAGGGCACTAAGAACCACAGACCCCTTCCTTAACTTTTCCAGAGTCAGTCAAATTAGGCAGAATTAAGTTTAATGGGGTGATCTGAGGAAAAGTTCTTAGAGCATTGCTTGAAATTCTGTTATCTGCAGTCATATAGGAAGTTAAGAGGAAAATATCACTGAGTAGGTTTAGCAGTGATAATTCCGCACATCAGTATAGTATAATTTCATACAGTTAATCAGATAACTTTCCTGACATCTACCTATTATATAATGGGAAAATGCCAAGTGGTGGGGAGTGCCAGTAAGGGAGAGGGTGCTGAGACTAGACAGTCAGAAGACAGGGGAAAATAATACCAAGAAGTAAAAATGAGGATGGGATAGGAGAAAAAAAAGGTGGGGCAGAAGCAGAAGGAGTTACCAAATGTTAACTCCACTTGAGAATCTTACCCAAGTCCAGCCCTGAACCCTCTTTCCCTAAAGCCAATGATGCTGTCATTTAAATGTCTTATCCCAGACATGCTACTTCATTCTGACCAAATTAGTAGTGATAATGACCAAACTAGCCAGCATTCCTAGGTTAAGTGTAAAAAATTCAGAAATATTTCATAAGGATAAATCCGAGATGTCAAAGAAAGAATTCATATAATTTTATACTTTATAAAACTATGTACACATTCAGTTTATGGGGAATTATATAAATAATAACGTCATATCTCTCTCCTTTATTGGACTTTGTTTCCAAAGCTTAAGTGTAAAAAAAAGGACACATAAGGGGCTGGCGTACTGGGTAAGTTCACATGTTCCACTTCGGCAGCCTGGGGTTTGTGGGTTCATAGCCTGGGCATGGACATATACGCCGCTCATGAAGCCATGCTGTGGGCAGCATCCCATATACAAAATACAGGAAGATTGGGACAGACGTTAGCTCACCAAAAAAAAAAGGACACATAACTTGCTTAATTCAACTGGGTAAGGTCATTTTGTGCTTGTGTTATGTTTTAAAAAGAGAAGGTTTTTGTTGTTGTTGTTTTTAAAAAAACATAGGGGTGCATATGCTACTTTGGATTGTTGATTTCAAATTGTTTGGGTAGATACCCAGTAGTGGGATAGCTGGGTCGTACGGTAACTCTATTTTTAGGTTTTTGATAAATCTCCATACTGTTTTCCATAGTAGCTGCACCAGTTTGCATTCCCACCAGCAGTGTATGAGGGTTCTCTTCTCTTCACACCCTCTCCAACATTTTTTATTTTTAGTCTTAGTGATTATAGCCATTTTAACAGGCTATAACAGGTGGTATCTTAGTGTAGTTTTGATTTGCATTTCCCTGATGATTAGTGATGTTGAACATGTTTTCATGTGTTTATTGGCCATCTGTATACCTTCTTTGGAAAAATTTCTGTTCATATCCTCTGCCCATTTTTTGATTGGGCTGTTTGTTTTTTTATTGTTCAGTTGTGTGAGTTCCTTATATATTAGGGAGATTAACCCCTTGTCAGATATGTGATTTGCAAATATTTTCTCCCAATTGGTGGGTTGTCTCTTTGTTTTGATTCTAGTTTCTTTTGCCTTGCAGAAGCTCTTTAGTCTGATGAACTCCCACTTGCTTATTTTTTCTTTTGTTTCCCTTGTCTGAGAAGACATGGTATTTGAGAAGATCCTTTTTAGTTCAGTGTCAAAGAGTGTACTACTGATATTATCTTCCAGGAGTTTTATGGTTTCAGGACGTATCTTCAAGTCTTTGATCCATTTTGAGTTTATTTTTGTGTATGGCATGAGATAGTGATCTACCTTCATTCTTTTGCATGTGACTGTCCAGTTTTCCCAACAGCATTTATTGAAGAGACTGTCTTTTCTCCACTGTATGTTCTTGGCACCTTTGTTGAAGATTAGCTGTCCATAGATGTGTGGTTTTATTTCTGGGCTTTCAGTTCTGTTACATTGATCTGTGTGCCTGTTTTTGTACCAGTATCTTGCCATTTTGGTCACTATGGCTTTGTAGTACATTTTGAAGTCAGGGATTATGATGCCTCCAGCTGTGTTCTTTTTTCTCAGGATTGCCTTAGCAATTCAGGGTCTTTGGTTGCCCCATATGAATTTTAGGATTCTTTGCTCTATTTCTGTGAAGAATGTTATTGGGATTCTGACTGGAATTGCATTCAATCTGTAGATTGCTTTGGGTAGTATGGACATTTTAACTATGTTTATTCTCCCAATCCATGAGCATGGAATCTCTTTCCATCTCTTTATGTCATTATCAATTTCTTTCAGTAGTGCCTTATAATTTTCATTGTATAAGTCCTTCACCTCCTTGATTAAATTTATTCCTAGGTATTTTATTCTTTTAGTTGTGATTGCAAATATAATTGTATTCTTGAGTTCTCTTTCTGTAAGTTCATTATTGGAATATAGAAAAGCAACTGATTTTTGTAAAGTTGATTCTGTACCCTGTAACTTTACTGTAGTTGTTAATTATTTCTATTAGTTTTCTGATGAATTTTTTGGGGATTTCTATATATAAGATCATGTTGTCTGCAACAGCGAGAGTTTCACTTCTTCACTCTCTATTTGGATACCTTTTAGTCCTTTCTCTTGCCTAACTGCTCTGGCCAAAACCTCCAGTACTATGTTGAATAAGAGTGGTGATAGTGGGCACCCTTGTCTTGTTCTCAGGGGGATGGTGTTCACTTTTTGCCCATTGAGTATGATGTTGGCTGTGCGTTTGTCATACATGGCCTTTATTATGTTGACGTAATTTTCTTCTATCCCCATTTTGTTAAGAGTTTTTATCATAAATGGCTGTGGGATCTTGTCAAATACTTTCTCTGCATCTACTGAGATGATCATGTGGTTTTTACTCCTCAATTTGTTGATGTGGTATATCATGTTGATTGATTTGCGGATGTTGAACCATCCCTGTGTCCCTGGTATGAATCCCACTTGATCATGATGTATATGATCCTTTTGATGTATTGCTTAATTCGGGTTGCGAAAATCTTGTTGAGGGTTTTTGCATCTATGTTCGTCAGCAATATTGGCCTGTAGTTTTCCTTTTATGTGCTGTCCTTGTCAGGCTTTAGTATCAGAGTGATGTTGGCCTCATAGAATGCGTTAGGAAGCGTTCCATCTTCCCTAATTTCTTGGAATAGCTTGAGAAGGATGGGTATTAAATCCTCAAAAAGGAGGTTTTAAAAAGTCAACTCCTAGTTGAAACATATATCCCAAATAAGTTCAAATGATCATCAATTTTAGCTTCCCCTCCCTCTATACTTTTCTAATTCTCACTGACAAGAAACTAAATTTTACTCATTTCTCTTTTTCCTTGTCAAATCTGGGAAAGAAAACTGTGTGTTCCTCTTGAACCTTTCCACTACGGTGAAACTCTTCTTCAGTCAAAAGACACAGAGTTGTCTTCCAGTCTGGAAAGTGTTTTACTGATTAACGTAAATTTGAACATTTTTCTTCAGCATTGGTAACACACCAATTCTATCCCCATAGCCGGCTAGGTAGAGTCTAAATTACTGGCCTAAAGAGCTAGAAAATTAATAATGTATAACAGCAAAATACAGAACTCTTTAAGTATCCTGGGGTTGCAAAGTACAGAAATAAAAATTGTAATAGATTAATCCTAGAAAAATCTCTGAAGGAGATAAGTTTAGGATTGACTTTTGAAGAAGCATGGCAAATACTCTACTCTGCTATAGTGTAGTATGCACATTGGGTACTAATGAGAAATGAGTTTGGAAAGATAAGAGTTGACAGAGCTGTTAGAGGATATTAAATGTCAGAACAGAGAATAACCATAGCAAGGAAAGAACACAATGCTCTATTGAGTTAATTTCCTTAAAATCCAAATGATCACAAGTCAATAAATAGTGAAAATGTTTATTTTACAAGAAAGCATAACAATAAGATCAACATAAGACAATTACTTTGAATTTTAAAGACAAACATGTTTCCTATTTCTATAACAACTTAAATCATTAACTTTCAAGTGTGAAACTGACTTAATAACTAGCTAGTTAATTCCATCAGATAAAAACTAAAATGGCGTATTTTCACTCCTCAGAAAATAAGATGCTCACACAAGGCAAATGAAAAATCTGCAGCCTATGTCCATATGCATTTAATTTTACCACAGAGGCTGAAGTTTTACCTAGATTGAATAAGCTTCTCTACCTTTTTGAACTTCAGCTTTCATTACATTTTTAAACAAACATATAGCAAAAGATGGAGAGAGATTTTAGAAAATTGAAACAAAAGTCAAAGGCTAAATTCCTTGAAAGAAAGGAAATGAATCATTCCCTTTTGTATCTCAGCCTGGCATGGGGCTTAGTACATAGTAGGCATGCAAGGAACATTTGCTAATGAAATGCAAAGGCCTTGCCAACTAGAGGATTAATGCTTGGAAGAATCCCAAGCTAGGTTCCTGGACCAAATATCTGAAAATGTTCTCAATTCTACAACATCATATTGTACTTTCCAACAAGTCCTAAGTGCTAAACCAACTCTGTAATCCAATCAAATGCAACAGTAGTACTATATCCTTTGCATTTTATCTTTGAAATCTGGATCCAAGAGATTTTTAGCACATAAACCAGCTGGCAGCAAAACTTATCCAGTCTCCAAAGTTCCCTTTTATCCCTATTTATAAGTTAAAATATAATCAAATTAGAGTCCTAGACTAATGATAACCTGCATGCTAATCCGAGATCCATCAATAATTAGCTACGTGACCTTGAGCATATCACTTTTCTCCAAGTCTCAGTTTTCTCATCCATAAAATGAGAAAAAAGGGCATTTAAAAGCATTCCTTGGGGAAGTGTATCGATGACTGCAATTTACTTTGAAGTGCATAAAAATTAGGATAGACTGATGGATGGATAGAGGCATGGATTAATATATAATAAAGACAGTAGAGTAAAAAGTTCAAAATAATAATCTAGGTGGTGGATACATCTCCTCCACAGAAAAAACCCTGGTCAAACTCCCAACCTCTCATCTTTCCTATTCCTGAAAATGGTACCACCCCTCATCTAGTAGCTCAAAGCAAAATATCATAAGTTATTCTGAATTCCTCTTCTTCTCTCACCTGCCATCAGTCAGCAAGTACTGTTAGCTCCTCTTCCAAAACATTTCTCAAATCCATCCACTTCATTTCACTGCCACTACTCCTCACTGGTCCAAGCCATCATTATCTTTCACCTGAACTAAACAGTCTCCCTTCTTCCACTCCTGCCCACTTTCCAATGGCACTAAGAATAAATAAAATCCAAGCCCCTTGTGATGGCTTACAGACCCCCACTGGCCCCTGTCTACTTCTGTGATCTCATCCCTATCACTTTCTCCCTCTCATTTCCTAGGTGCCACCCACAGTGGCCTTTCTATTCCTATAACACACCAAGTTCCTACATTAAGGCCTTTGTACTTCACAATTCCCTCTGACTGGGATGTTTTTCCCCAAAATTTTCACTTGGCAGACTCCTTCCTTCTAGTCATTCAATTTGCAGCTTTCACGTGCCCTCCTCAGGGCGGTCCTCCCTAACCACCCAGTCTAAACAGGACACTCTCTCATCACCCTGATCTATTCTTCCTAGAGCAGCAGAGTGGACCACTTATGAGCACAGACTCTGCGGTCACACTGCCCGGATTCAGCAGCCAGCTCTGTACTTTCCTAACTAGCTTCTCTGTGCCTTGGTTTTCTCATATGTAAAATGGATATAATACTACTTCATAGAGTCACCGTGAGACTAAATAAATATGAAGGAGAACACTTAAAAGCAATGCCTGGCACATAATAAGGGCTGTGGAGTCTTTGCAATCATTATTATGACATTAGTTTATTTCTTCTTGTTTATTATCGATCTCTCAGTTGGAATGTTAACTCCATAAAGAGATCGTTTGCCTCATTTACTGATACATCCCCAATGCCTAGAAAATTGTCAAGCACTTAGCAGATGCTCCATAAATACCTGCTACATGAAAACATTATTATGCGCTGACATTTGATTGTGGTACTATTTCATTTGCCCTCGGTAAACATTTATTCACAAGGTAGTGTTTTTTCTTTGGCTTTTATTTTTGTAAAGATTGGCCCTGAGCTAACATGTGTTGCCAATCCTTTTTTCCTTCTTCTCCTCAAAGCCCCCCCAGTAAACAGTTGTATATTCTAGTTGTAGGTCCTTTTGGTTGTGCTATGTGGGATGCCACCTCAACATGGCTTGATGAGCGGTGCCACGTCTACACCCAGGATCCAAACTGGCAAAACTTCAGAACGACGAAGCAGAGCGCACAAACTTAACCACTTGGCCACACGGCTGGCCCGTCGTATTTTTTTCTTTTGCTTAAGTTTCAGAAATTATTTGAAAGAAATAAAGCCAGAAAGTAATAAAAACACTGTATCTTGAAGATTCCATTAATTTCTTAATTTGTAATTTAAAAATTCTTCTTTCTCATTTAAAAAAATAATAATAATTTAAAAATAAACATGTTTAAAACAAAACAAGTCAGTCTCCTTTTCCTTCCTACCTTTGCTAAAGCATTAATAGGTTTAGCTCTCACCTGTTCATTTTATACTAATAGTATAATATCTATATCATATATCTTTCTTAGAATATTTAGCAAAATTAAAAGAGATCATTTAAAAACAGCTAGGATTAGAGAATGATAAATCCACTCTCTTTAACGTATCTACCTCTTCCGTCTGAGGAGGGCCACACAGACCCCTACACTAAAAGGGACACAAGTTAAAGCAAAGTGACGGTGCTTGGGGGGGTGGGGGGGGGTGGGGCGTGAGCAGAAACTGTAAACAGACACATCCCCTACTGCGGCGCTGGGGCCTGAGGGAATTATACCTTAAGAAGCTTTGGTTATCTGTCATATTAATTGTTGAAAGAATAAAAAAACGTATTAATCTACAATTTAATATGTTATAAAGATGACCATTTTAATGTACTGAGATGTTTCTTAAATAATAACATGGCTATATTTATCACTATAAATATATCTCAGTTTCCTAGGGCTGCTATAATACAGTAGCACAAACTAGGTGGCTTAAAACCACAGAGTGTACTCTCTCACAGTGCTGGAGGCCAGAGGTCCAAACTCAAGGCATCAGCAGGGCCATGCTCTCTCTGGGACTCTGGGTGGAATCCTTCTTTGCCTCCTCCTAGCTTCTGGGGGTGGCCACCAACCCCTGGCACTCCCTGGCTTGTAGCTGCAGCATTTCAAGCTCTGCCTCTGTAGTCACGTGGCATCATGTACCTGGGTCTCTTCTCTTCTTAAGAGCCCACCCTACTCAGGAGCCTTCATCCTAACTAATTCCATCTGCAACGACCCTATTTCGAAACCGCGGTACTAGGGATTAGGACTTCAACATACCTTTTAGGGGCAAACAATTCAATGCAAAACATATACCTAGGTATATATTGCATCATTACCTGAAGTTACAAACTTTCAATTCATCAAGATATTATTTATCTTTAAGGTAGACAGAATACATTTCTGAAGTTTGATAATTAATAAAATGGGCCATACTTATTTCTGGTCCCAGCTCTAGGACTATGTTATTTCTATGGTTGAATTAACAGCTTTATAATTATGAAAAATATAATTAGGTCAGTAATCTAAGAAAGTAAACATTCTTTTTTTTCTCTTGAGGAAAATTAGCCCTGAGCTAATTTCCACTGCCAATCCTCCTCTTTTTTTTTGCTGAGGAAGACTGGCCCTGAGCTAACATCCAAGGCCATCTTCCTCTATTTTATATGTAGGACACCTGCCACAGCATGGCTTGCTAAGTGGTGCATAGGTCCACACCCAGGATCCGAACCAGAGAACCCTGGGTTGCCAAAGTGGAGCACACGAACGTAACCACTATGCCACCAGGCCAGCCCCTAAGAAAGTAAATATTCTAAACCTGTTACAAACAAGTGTCATGAATAAAATAACAATGATGAGGGGGCCATTTTGGTTATAATTTCACCTCTGTCTGTTAACATAATAAAGACAACTAGTCCTAAAATGTGATGTACAAAGTAAAATTACATGTATCGAATCCTGTGTTTCTATTTAGTTACATTATTTTTAAAAACAAATAAACAACAACAACAAGCAGATACACTTTCTCCCCCTAGTGAAGAGATTCTTACAGCAACTGGAAGTAAAAGCTCTAGGCAAGAGAGGGACTTGGCCAACTGTATGTGTGGACCACACTCCAGCACAGCTCGTCTTTTGGAATGATTGTTTCGAGCAGCGAACTTATGACCAGCTCTTTGAGGTTGTACCACTGCTGAAAGAGAGGGGCCTCCAGAGAAGCACAAAGAAGAAACTCTAATCCTATCCCTGAATCTAGTCTGGGCCCAAAAGTTAGAAAATGGCCACAGAAGGGCTGTGAGCTTTTTTTTTTTTTGGAGGAAGATCAGCCCTGAGCTAACAGCTGCCAATCCTCCTCTGTTTTCTGAGGAAGGCTGGCCCTGAGCTAACATCCATGCCCATCTTCCTCTACTTTATACGTGGGACGCCTACCACAGCACGGCGTGCCAAGCGGTGCCATGTCCACACCCAGGATCCAAACCAGCAAACCCAGGGCCGCCGAAGCGGAACGTGTGCACTTAACCACTGCGCCACCGGGCAGGCCCCCAAGGGCTGTGAGCTTCTAATATCGTTTGCATAGATGCTTCTTCAATCACCACCAGTGCTGGTGACGCAGAGAAACAGTATCTTAGGAGGTGACAAGTTTGCAAACTGTAGGTAATAAGACAAATTATACCTACTCCCATTCCGTGTTTTTTTGTAATGACAAAATATCTCTATATTGTTTACTTATAAAAGGTTCCTTAATGCATTAAAAGTGCTGATGAAATTCTCACCTGCATTATATCACTTTAACAGTGGATTAATATGCCACATTTTAACAATTTTTTATTCTTTCATTTAGTAAGAAATTATCCTAAGATACTATCTATCAGCCTTTCAAAGATCCATTCCCACTTTTTAAAAAAAAATATAATAGAGTTTGTGGGGCCGGCCCCGTAGCCGAGTTCTTAAGTTCGCGTGCTCCACTGAGGCAGCCCAGGGTGTGGCCAGTTTGAATCCTGGGCGCGGACATGGTACCGCTCATCAGGCCATGCTGAGGTGGCATCCCACATTGCCACAATTAGAAGGACCCGCAACTAAGAATATACAACTGTGTACTGGGTGGCTTTGGGCAGAAAAAGGAAAAAAAAATCTTTAAAAAAAAATAGAGAGTTTGTTTACTAAATTAGTCCAGTTTGAACCTCTAAAACAATGCTATCAAATAAACAGTAAAATATCATCTATCTTGAGACCAGGCTTCTAGAATATTTCCAAATCCAGAAATAGGAAACAACATATACACACAAGTTCTGGGGGTAAAGAGCAGCTCCTGATTATCTAAGTAAGAACAAATATAACAGAAAATAAAGGAATACCACCCTAGGTCTACACGCGACCCCCTGAAATTAGACAATCCACCAGGGAGAAGTAAAGAAGCACTACAATTGGCTGGCAGGATCTCTGCAAGGTCAGTTTTTTCTCTGGAAAGCAGAGAAGTGTGGGAGAAGCAATCAGAGTAAAGAGAAAACAAAACCGGAGATATGAGTAGAGAGCGAGCAGCTGATCAAAGGCAGCTGAGGAGGGCGAGGCTGTGAGCTACCGACACAGACAGGCCAGATCTATAGTCTGCACCTTAGCAGTTCCTACAGGTGTAGGCAGGAGCTACAGGAGAAAAGAGAAAGATACCACCTATGCCCCAGGATTCTAGCCTTTGATGCTTAGCGCATTTACACAGTAACAAGCCACTCCATGTACAAGCAACTACAATAGTCTGTGCAACGTTTATACATGAAAAATACGACAGAATAAAATGTATACGTTTATAATAGTCATCCCTTAACAAAGAATTCAATCTTATTCTAACGTAAAATGTACTGGGGGGAGGGCTGCGGACCATGAACTACAGCTACAAATGGTCCCCTCAGGAAATCCTCATATATCACACTTATCCCTCCCTTTTTTACCTTCTTTGCCTCCATCTCTATCCCAGAAAATGTGAACCCAAACTTTTTCATGAGGAAAAGGCACATAAGCATAAATAAAATAAAATTCCAGAGTGTTCTAATAAGGTTGATAACACACAGAAACTTACAATTTCACATAATTCCCAGAAGAGGGAATCAAACAGGGCTGCTGAATCTCTTGGAGACTAGAGCTGTAGGATAATTCCAGAATGATTCTGGACCTTGGGAAGAGGACTTTGTGGCCCCTCCCTCCAGCGCTCTGCTATTAACACTACTCAGCCCTACATCATGCATCATTTTTTTCTGCTTACTCATAGTTTCTTCTCCCATAATTTCAGTTTGTACACGGTTTAGCATGGCCTCGCCAACCCTGACTCTCCCTCCCCACCCCCACAATCAGTGGTGCATTTGGTAAATGCTTACAACTCCCACCACAGCCGTGACAACAGTGAAAACAGAGCTCGGATGATAAGTGCAGTAGCAAACCATTTATAGTATTTCCACCAGACAGACAGGAGAGATGTAAAAAACTCAAGAGCATAGATAGTAGTAAAATGTAGTAAAATAATTAGGGAATGATGTGGAATCTAGGGGGGAAAAAAACTCATAGAAACTGAGCAGAATGGTGGTTGCCAGCAGCTGGGAGGTGACAGGAAATGGGGAGAGGCCGGTCAAAGGGCAGGAACTTTCAGTTTTAAGAATAAGGTCTGAAGATCTACTGTATAACATAGTGACTACAGTCGATAATACTATATTGTATAATTGAAATCTGCTAAAAGAGTAGAACTTAAGTGTTCTCACCCCCTCCCCAAAAAGTAAATAAGTGAGGTGATGGATGTGTTAATTAACTCGATTGTGGGAACCCTTTCACAATGTATATATACATCAAATTATACACTTTATATATACACTTCAAATAAATTACAATTTTGACAGTTGTACCTCGATAAAGCTGAAAATAAGGAAATGATTAATTTTGAGTATTAAGTACCTTTGTTTTTAATATAATTTATTATAATTTTATGCAGCTTAATTGTTTTAAATGACTGTATTGGACAGCTAACTTGCAAAATTCCTGAAAATTTAACCATCAATCTTGCGAAAGAGTACAGCCAGTTCCAGTGCATCACTGTAAAACCTCTCGGCTGAAGTTCCTACCCCTAATTGGAAATTCTTTTCTTTTGACTTAGTTCAAGTCCCCAGGAAAGATCCTTACTGGCCCCATTCATCTTTTTAAGCCACAGAAATCACAGGCTGCTGACCAGCCTATGAACTGGTTGCTTCAGTTGAGGTGCCCTCCCTGCCCAGGGTACCTGTGGCTCGCAAGAGAGGCTGAGATCAGTGACATAAAACACCGATGTCTCAGCAGCAGAGATGGGCAGGTAGGACAGACACAAGCTAACCTAATACAAAAGGTCACTACAGATGTTGAGTCCGTCGGCCCTATGATCATTTAAACTACAGGCCATGTCAAAAGAGAAGCTCACAGAAATGACAATGAGTTATCAAGAAAGGGTCAAACTGCATTTAAAATACTGTATTTGAAAAGAGTGTGTGGGAGAGATCTCATCAAGACGGCAGCGTAAGCAGACTCTGAAGTCATCTCCTCCAACGAACACAACCAGGTTACAACTATCTTTGGAAAAATTATGCTGGAGAGAAAACTGAAAACTCGACAAAAAGAACCCCCACAACAAGGGACAGTCCTGACTAAGGAGGAAGAGGCAGAAATTCCTGCTGGAGAGGAAAACAAGAGTGTGTGGGAAAGGGTCAGCTGGCACTCAACATCCTTCTTCCTTATAGTATACCTTCCTGAAATGCAGAGGTTGATAAACTAAAACTATATTTTCCAGACTCTTTTAGTATTCGGGATGCAAATGTGACTCCATCATTAAGATGCAGGACACAAGATATGGAAGGAAGAAGTGAAGCTGAGCCCCATCAGTCTGTAGCTGTTAGCTGCTTTCAACCACCAAAGAAGATCATGGACATGTTAGTGTCCGGTCTCCAGCTTTGAGGGTGTTGAGGGACAGTGGCAGAAGCAGTAGTGCCAGAATGAGCATTCCAGCATCTAGTCACTAGTTCACAGGCATCAAGGAGAAGTTGTCACAGCAGTGGCCAGATGCTACATTCCAGATTAAAAGCAGTTATGATGGCAATAGCAGTGACTGTTGTGATCCCCTTGATCACAGCTACAGTGGTATTTTCTTGCCATGGTTTCAGTGGCAACCTCCTGATTGTCACTTTCCTCACTGTGGCAGAGGTGGCAGCTCCTGTGGCGAGTTGCCCCAAGGTGTCCTGGAAGTCAGTCTCAGAAGCCTGGCCTAGAGCCCAGCCCTCCAGCCCTTTCAAAGATTCCCTAAGCAACTAATTCCCTGCACGACATCCCTTTCTGTCCTCTACAGGGAACCCTGCAAAGGAGTAGATGGTAGATGGGTCGTAGAAAGATTTTTTCATATCTACACTCATGCTGTTCTTTCACAGACATACAAAGGGCGCAAGCAAGACGTCACCATTCCGATTAGTCTTACCTAATAAATATAGAATCTCCCCAGAACTGCTGCCTCAATCCCCTTTCTTCAGTTTTGCCTCAAACAGGCGAGTACTTTCTCCTCTGCTGTGGCCAGCTCTCTGTGGCCTGAGACATCTACTTGTCCTGTACCCAGCAGCACAGTTCCTCCTACCAGTCATGTCACTGACATCAACCATCATTACAGCCAGACAAGTTCAAGGATCCTCAGCCAATAACCGCTCACCCACCACATCCCTGAGCAGTCCCTAGCCCTGAACCTCTTCTTCCCCACTGCATCCCCAAGTCAGTCGGGGAAGAAAAAATAAAAGCATAGCTGGCTCTAATCCAGACTTGTAGCATCACCCCTCCAGAAAGGGGCAAGGACAGCGATAGCAGTCTGCCCTACAGCCCCCATTCAGAAGGATTCTACTGAATGCACTGTGAAGAATCTTTCTGATAAGAAAAATAATTTTTCAAAGCTAAACCAACTAACAAGAACAAACACTTAAGTATTCAGCTGTTACACCAGCTAACAATTTTCTCACTATTTAAATCTTAACCACAAGCTACAGCATTATGGAAGGCTAAAAATGCCCTGAAAACCTGTGGCATGTAATGATTAAAATTCTTTCTTGCGCTCCAACTTCTGGGTTACCACTGCCTCTGACGACACTCATGCGTGCTGATGGCCTGACAAACTGAGTCACCACGTTATACTTAATTCCAAAAGAATGCACATTTCATAAAGAGACAGAGTATCTTTAACAGGTTCATTCTTTTTCACTAATTTCCTACAGAAATTCTTATGCCAAAAACTAAAACAATAAAGGAAGGTGAGTTCTAGTCCCCGCTCTGCCAGCCTCATGCTGACTCCTAGCAGAGTTACCTGCCATCGCTGAGCCTCAACTTACTTATCTGTAGACTAAAGATATGGGCTGGATTGCTATGGCTTCTTCCAGGTGAGTGACTGACTTTCAGCCCAAAGAGGAAACCTAACAGCACAAACACTTGAAGAATTAAGAGGCGCCAATCCTCCATACTTGCTTGAACTGCCCTTTCAAAGGAACCAGCTTACTGTGCAGTACTTGAAGCCTGGAAGAAGAGATCTACTTAAAAACAATGAGTTCTTCTTCTATCTAGCTTGCCTAAATTTTATTTAAGCAACGTATACTCTGAAAAGAGTCTGCAGACTTATGAAAAATTCCTAATTCCAAAATATATTCATTTCTACATTCATCAGAACATTTTCTATGCTACCTGTCTCAAGATAAGTGTGCTACCACCTTCCTGGGGAGTGAATTATAGAGCAAGCGGACAGGAAACACGAGAACAAGATATTATTTCCAATCTCAAGTATACAATTTTCACAAGTATATTTATCCTAAAAATATCTAGGCGTTTACATATAACTGCTGAAAAGATCACCTTACAAAGGTAGCAAGAATTAATGCTAACTTACTGCTTGATTAGTAATTCTTGGGAATAACTACTTTATCATGCAGTTTAGTCATACAGACTGACCTGCACTGTCACCAACTTTGTTTAGAAACAGAACCAAGCAATGAAGCTTTTCTTTTAAGTACTTGTCCAATGTCTTAGTGCATTTAACACCCACTCAATTCAGAATTATAAGGTTTTTCCTTTTAATAGGGAAAAAGGAAGTAAGACAGGTTTTTCAGATATAATGAAATAATATTGTATCCGGAAAGTGAAGGAGGCCTCAAAACTGTTTCAGTGCTTAGTCTTCCCTGTGAGTCTGCTGTAGCCATCGGCATGTTAATCTTCCCGAACCCCAGTTTTCATGCATAAAAGAGAGACGATAATACCTGACTCACAGAGAATAATGATATACAAATGTCTTTACAGGAGACATGTATGTCAACATACACACCCTTATAAACCAAATGAGATGGGTGTATAATGCCATGACATATGACTGTTACCCAGTAAATGGCAGCTAGTATTATTGTGACACGTCCCCAAGTCAGAATATTCCCATTAGACTTAGAGCAAGGTTGTCAACTGAGAGTTGCCAGCAAAGACAGGCTGATATGTCACTCAATCACTGTGAGCTAGCTCTAGTTAGCAAATCTAATTCTATTCAAAGGAAATTAAATTTTTCATTAGCATGTGCATTCCAGCTTAAATCAAACACCAAAATTAGTGAATAGTATCCTCAGCTAAAACTAATAATATTTTGACAAAGTATCCTGCCAAAAGCTACAGAGAGGGGTGAAGATATAGTTCTGTGAGCAGCGGTAGGGAGGCTGTGTTATTTTAACAGATTTCATGGCTTAATTAACCAATATATGGAATTAATATTTGGGAACTCTGGTCACAAGAGGCTTCTGCAGTAGATGCAGTGATTTTCCAAATATGGTCTAAGATATCCCAAGAGGGACATAAACTAATCTAAAACTACAAGGTCCCCACTATGATTCTTACTGACAAATCACACTATTTTTATGTACAATCAGTGTATTTACCAATAACCTACCAACATTTAACACTCACTAAAGGTCCAACTACCAGATAACACTTGGCAGAACTACAAAACTCCTACAGTGCATGTCACACATAAACAGACAGCTGATATCAGAACTATTATTTCTATGCCACCAAAGTTGAAGACACTAATACAGCAATTAGAATATAAAAAGAACGTGAAAAGACATTCAGAGTACCAGCCCCTCTCTTTCACCCCTCCACCTCTACTCTAAGTCCCTCTGTTCCTCCCAACCCCCCGTGGAGGCAGGAAAAAACTTAACAAAGGTGGTCAGGCTTTATCCTATAATGTCTGCCAAATAACTTTTTTTGTGATTAAACAGATACCACATTACACACTGAAGTAGGGTTTCAAAGTTAAGAGTTGGTGAAGTAGTTCCTTTACGTATAACTTCTATGAGATCATGATTAAAAGGTATTATTAGGGAGCCCTTAGAAATAATACTATAACAACACAATATCAATTTATGTTTTAAAAGACCATTGTTTTAAAAGCAAAACATCTTGGAAAGCAGTTAGTTTAGAATTTCATTTTCAAAATGGTACACCAATATTAAGTTTTTAAAACTGTATTAACTAGATTAATAATCATTTTCTCAATGCCAAAGATGATTAAATGATCCTTTAAAGTATTCCACCTACCTAAGAACAAGCAGCATTGGTTTAGAGAATCTTATTTGATGCAAAAAAAAAAAATCAAAAAACTACAAGCAGTACTTTTAAATTGTGCACAATAAGGTATCAACATCCAATTTTTTAAAGAAACAGCATTAAGATAAAAGCAGTTTTTAGATAAAAAACATAAAAAAATGATAATATTTGAGTAAAATGTCTGAGTAATATCAGTGCCTCAGTTTTGGTCTATAGCCAATATCTGGTATTTTAAAAATGATAATTTTATGATAACTGTGTACTGCTGTTGGCTTCCAAGTAGGAGAGATTAAATGTTTTAAAAGAGGCCATTTTCTGCAGTGTTGTCTCCCCAGCCTCCCAACTTTTGAGGAACTACCCGTCCCTTATCTCCTGGGGTTCTGACACAGTTATTAATCACATTGTGCTTTCTCTACTCAGCTGACAGAGGAGACACATCATCCAGACATCACCCATCACAGTACCCCATTGCCCGCTCTCCACAATTGGTCCAAGAGATGGGCACAGGACCAAAGTCCCTGCAGGAGATTTGTTACTGGGTTCTAGAAAAAAGACGAGAAGTTTTAAGGACTCTGTATGACTTGGGGTTCACAGCCATCTTTCCTGATACCCTGACAGCTGAGCTGAGAAAGAAGCCAACTTGGAGGAAAAGAGAGCCAAACAGTCCTGATGACCATGAGCCGAGAACGTGAACTCAGCTGTTACTGTCCTACGCCTGGGTCTGCACATAGGTAAGCCAATAAATTTCTTCTTAGCCTAAATGAACCTCAGTAGAGTTTCTGTCACTTGCTGTAGAATCCTTACAAATATAGAAAATGACAATGTGAATTACAATTTTTTTCCTTCTTGCTTAGATCTAAGCTACGTATCACAAGGTACCTGTTGCAAACTGGACAACATACCCAGAGGACTCTATCTCCAGAACCACTCCAGCAAAGGAGACGTTTAAAAGTTATTTTATTAGATGAAAAAACAAAGCTAACTTAGCTTAATTCTACTTAAGTTCATAAATAAAGCAATTTATTAATAAACACTTCTTTTCTCTTCCCTTTTGGGGTGTTTCATTTCATAGAACTACTTCTGTTAAATGTCATCATGTATAGTACAATCCCATTTTTCACAGTCACACAAAATTTCTAATCAGAGAGACAATGAGATACAGGGTAGCTTCTCACAAACTTCCCTGCAGCAAGAAAAATAATTATGTGTTTAAAATTCTCGACAAAAAAATAGCAAAGACCCTAAAATGCCAGAAAGTTTTAATTAAGTAGATCAGTTACTCTTCCTACTGCACAACCAAGACCAGAGGGGAAGCCTCTAAATAGATCTTAATTATTAATAAATGTGAAGCAAAATTTCTTTCCATAATATAAAAAATTTTCAAACTCCAAATAAATTACAGCAAAAAAGTTTCATCCTCTATATTTCTTACTGAGTCTCTAAAACACTATCTCTAGTATAAGTGTTAATAAAACAAAGAACTTGACCCTCTATGATCACTGTCTGTCCTTTCTTGGGTATTTAGATATAGCACAAGTCAAATTATGGTCTCAAAATGTAGTCCCTGCTCCCCTGGCCATGCGGGGGTAACTGAAATTGAGAGCAGGGTGGGGGAAGAATGGCTCCTAAGAACCACTGCAAGGCAGAGGCATTGGGATAAACCTGCTGGGGTTGGGGGAAAATGGAGATATAATGGGGCTACTTTTTTCACTGGAAGTCAATCAACAGTGACTATAACAAAAGAGAAGGCAGGATTAAGGTGGAAATAGACTTTCAATTCCCTTTTTACTAGACTAGCAAATTGCATTTCCCATAAAACTCGTAGGCTTCCAAAGCAACCCAAGAAAGCCTATAACCATAAAGCAGAGTACTAATGGCAATATTTCAGTTACACTACGGGTTTAATGAAATGCTTATTACATTATGAGTTGAATAAGGCTAAAGGTAGAAATAGCATTAAGCACCTTACCAGCATTATTTCTAGAAGAAAAAATATTTCGAGGTCGAATTGAAGAAAAAACAACTTATAGGAGGCAATTCATAACAGAACTACCTATACATTTAAACAACTAATATGATTTTCCCTTTAGTTTCCAAATATTCTATAATGTGGGTTTTGTGCTTTTATACAAAATAAAGTTTTACACACACACACACACACACACACACCCCCACCCCCCCCCCCCCCCCCCCCCCCCCCCCCCCCCCCCCCCACACACACACACACACCCCGCCCTATTGGGATGGACTTACCTCTAGACCTTCCTGTATTGAACATTCTTGCCCCGTGTTTTTCTTCTTCTCTGCTTCTTACCCACTACTGAGAAGATCCTAATTCCACTCAACCAAAACCTATCCATCTTTCAAAGCCAGACTAAGTCCAAAATTCTTCACAGTTCCCTCCCCAACCAGCCAAGTGAGAAAATAAGGGCAGGTAGCAAGGATCCTAACAAGACATAAAAAGAATGACACCTTTCTTTCATCTCATCTATACATTTAACTTCTACAAAGCCATTATGCACACTCAGATGAGGACAATTTCTTAGAATTAAAAGATAGGTTTTTCATCTAGTGTTCAACCAAAATACAGCAATGGGTTCCAACATGGGCAGAAAAATGGCATATAGAACTCATCCTAAAAGTGGTACAATACAAATATAACGTATAAAATACAGCGAAAATAAAATACACGTTGTATTGTAAATAAAACACTAACACAATGCATTTTGAGCAATTTAAATTTAAGGGCTTTTCAAAAGAAAATTTTGTTTATATTTGATTTCTCTCTGTTTGTAGTGACTTGAGAACCCAAATCCTAAGACACAATTCCAGGCCACTTTTTAGAACAGCACACTAGGCAGCCAATTAATTAATCAAACTTCCACCAAAATTCATACTAAAACTTACCTAAAGACTTTTATGTGCATACTGGGAGAAAAGGGAAAAAGGTAAAACCTACAGGTATTCCTTACCACGGAATCATTAAGTTTCCACTAAACTGTGAGCTTCTTGAAGACAGACCATTTCTGACGCATTTTTATATTTTATATTTTTATGTCACCAGTGCTAGCTCACACGGTGGGTACACCACTAAATGTTTGTTCAGAGAATGAATGTGTGCCAGTAATAGAACTTTCTATTTTCTATTTATGAAGTAAAATAAGTACTTTTGGGGGAAAAACATTACAAATAATATTTGTTAAAGGAGACAGAGAGCAACAGACTTGCCTCTCTTCCCCCATAAATGAGTCTCTCAGAACACCAGCCTCTGAGCTACTGAAAAACTTACCCTTAGGAATGGTTTTAAATTAAGGGTATTCATTCTTTCAACAAAACATAGGATTACAAGGAAATTATTTCTCAAAATTTTAGAAAAGAGGGGCCAGCCCCATGACCAAAGGGTTAAGTTCACACATTCTACTTCAGCGGCCCCAGGTTCACCAGTTCGGATCCTGGGTGTAGACCTACCTATGCACCACTCATAAAGCCATGTTGTGGCGGCATCCCACATAGAAGAACTAGAATGACCTAAAACTAGGATATCAACTACGTACTGGGGCTTTGTGGAGGAAAAAAAAAAGAGGAAGATTGGTAATAGATGTTAGCTCAGGGCCAATCTTCCTCACCAAAAAAAAAAAGTTTAGAAGGGAAACAAAAATAATTAATTAATTAAAAGAGACACAGTTCTAGTCCTCAATACCAAAACACTTATCTTTTGTCAAATCACAAACAACTAAAAATGGACTTGGAAATTGGCAGAGTTTGAAATCGGTAGGTAATATTGAAGTGGTTCATAAAAATGAAATTCTCCTACAACATACTCCCAAAACAATAAGTGCCCACAAAATTTACAAAGGACTTAGGGGTTACATACAAAAGACATTATATGAAACCATTCACCTGAGCAGATTCCCGACTGACTTCTTAAGTCAGATTCTTAAATGCAAGAGGTTTGTTTTATCATTAATTTACATAAATTAGAGACCAGGCCAAAAAAAAAATCACTGAAATTTATCTCTGATAATGAGAGGTTTTATAAAGTACATCCCAGGATCTCAGAAGAAAAACAATTTCTATTCCCCAGGAACACAGTTATGTTCCATGAAAATCAGTTTTAGCATTAAACTGAATAAAATAAAAATGATCTGAAAGTCGAAAGGGCCAAATGTTAAGTCCTATCACTGTGGGATAAGCCCAGTACTCATATGAATTAAAGGCGTTAATGAATAAAGTCCAGAACCTGAACCTTGAGTCATTAAAACCAACTTCAGACCGAAAAACTTGCTACCAAAATTTGAGAAAGCAGGAAAGTTTCAAGTTTAACGTTTATCAAAATTTGATGCTATTTTCCCTAACAAAGGGGCTGCCTCATCCAATCTCTAGTTTCTATTGTTTAAAAAGGTAAAGAGAAACTTTTTTGTATTGCAAAAGTAAGAGGCTAGAAATTAACTCTAATTTCTCTCACTCTTTGCTTCTTCAAATATTACAACTATCTAAACAAAACTCACCGAAAGTCCCAAGTTACCCACTAAACCAAAAAAACTAACAAAAAGATCCAAGAGTTAAGAGAAGAAACGGGTAGAGTTATGCATTACTGACCTAACATAAACATCCTTACTTAAAAGCATCTAGTGATGTTTCTTCACCAACGGGGAATGTATTTCTAGGAATGTGCTCATTTTAACAACATTTCCTCATAAATCAGATGTTTCAAAGAGTCAGTGATGAAGACTTTTACCTCCATTTATGAGCATTAAACAAGATCTGTTTCAAATTAGTTTTTGTTTAAACAAACTGTATCATTGTTCCTCCTGATTTTCACCTCTAGACTTAGAGCAGTTGAATACAATGCGTGCATAATAACATAGTAGACAATGATTTCATGTACTTATTGTGTCAATACTCAGTCTCTGGAATTAAATCCACATAATTTACAACCCCTGAAATATTTGTTTAAGGTAGACAAAGAAGCGAATATTCCATAAAACTCTGCACATTCATGGTTTGGAGAATTTTAGAACAAAATTAACTACTTCAATCATTAATCAGAATAGAAACTTTCAAAATATACTCTGAAGTAAAATCAAAGAAACTAATCCTGGTCACAGGACTACATCATGAAACAATTTCACCAGAGGTCCAAATTCCAACTTCCTTTACTACTGGGAAAGTACAAAGTTCAAATTCAAGTAAACTTTTCTCTGTAGAAAAATAACAGGGCTGTAATTAAGAAAGAGGTGACCAGTTGGGTCAAGCAACAGGTGGAACCAAAGATTCTCCTAGAAGCAGGAAAGTACTGACTGCTAAGTATTACATTAATACTAAATAAGAATAAGAATTCAATAAGAAATTCCCTAATTTTATCAGGAAAAGCCTCAGATTAGAAACCATATTTTAAAAATTACTTTCGAATCTCCATTACAGATTATAACAGAAGAAAGAAAGAAAAAAAGAAAAACCCAAATCAAAGCTAAAGACAGTCACTGGCAGCAAGAACCTTCAGCAAGTCATCTGGGTGATGGTGCTGTCTCTGGCTGGCTCTTCCTAGCATCTACTGGAAGAAAAGGAGAAAGTTAGGCAGAATGAGTGCTCCAGCAGCCGTGTCCTACAGTCCAGCTCTTCCTTCCACCACGGACTTTGTCAGAAGACAGTATGACATCATTCCCTGCTAATGTGACACCTTACAGAAATGGTTAAATTTACTCCTGCTCTGTGCCAGCTTCTAAATGATATGTTATGAATATAGTTTAATAAAGAGTTACTAATCTAGACGAGACAGAGTGCTGAGAGCACTTTACAATGCCCTATTAAATTGAAAAATCCATTTCTCTCACAAAGTCTAGATAAAAGGGGAAAAAAAACCAATGTGATGGACAAGTTCCTTTTTAAATTCCCTTAATTCTGTATTTTCAGACTTTTCAAAATTAATCCCAACAGTAAAAAAATCTGTCTCCTCTAGAGATAATATTTATGCTGTTTTTAATCACACCCAAAGTTCTACGAATAACCTCAAGTTCTTAATTCCTAATATTTAAAGTCTTGTGCTTAACCTGCAAAAATCTTGCTATTTCATAAGAAGTGTTTAAGCAAAGCCATTTAAGAAAGCCATTTAATATAATGCCTAAGATGAGGCTATTAAGAAACTAAGAATACTATTCTGTTTAAAGAGATTAAAATTTTTAAATTACAACTTGCTTAGAAACAAGAATACTAATCTCAGATGACACATAGTGGTATCTTTTAGAAATTACTGAAGTAGAGTGTATCTTTTAAAAATAGGTGTAGTATTCAGAACTTTTATTATTAATGATTACAAAATGTGCTACACCCAGTAACATAAATTATTCCCTTTATTTTAGCGAGGCATTTAAAATAGGATCTGTGGTATCTGTGGTTGTCAAGAGTGCAAAATTTTATTACTATAAAAAGGTCAACTACACTTTGGGGCATACGATGTTTACTCAACACAACTATTTATATTACTAGATACACACTAAACTTTGAATTATCTTCTTAAACTTGATATAAAGGTGTGAAAACATATAACATGCAGACCAGACTAATATTAAAGATACATTTCCCCAGTCTTCTAAAAGAATGATAAAAATGTGAGAATATACCAACTTCCTCAATCTATCAACTTTTAAACTATGTTTGAAAATACCAATTATACTCTCATATATGCCCCAACTAATCAAAACAAAACACAAAGCAATGATGCAGATATTCTCATTATTCCCTGACTCATGGGATTTCAACTAAATGACAACTAGATCAGTAAGTGCTGTATATTTCATATTCCGCATATTACAGACAATGCCTGACTGGCAAGATACAGCCCAAAAGCCCTTCCTCTACCCTTCACATATGGCTCTAAAAGTTTGAGTTAAGACAGAATTTCTGAATTCACAATACTACACAGAAAAAGATGTTTGAAGTCTGCTAAAGTTTTTTAGATTAACAACAATACAAAGAAAACCTCACATAAACCCAGAAGATTAAAATGAATGCGATGGAATAGACCACGTGAAGAAAATCTTAATTTAAGATTGCAGGCACATGTGAGTGTGTGTGTGTGTGTGTATACACCCACAATACACACACATGTATACTGCACCACAAACCATCAATTCAGATTAAGCCCAAGGAGTGTTAAAGAGAGATTCCCAAAGTGAGCTGCTGAGAAAGAAAAAAAAAAGGTGAGGGAGCTAACATGTTAAATTTTCTCCAGAATTTTCTAGCATTTTGTGGTAAAGGGATGGACCGATTTCTCTAACCCGTCACAATTAAGCAGCCCATTATATTTTGATGCATTGTATATTCAGTAGAGCACATTCAGCAAATATAGTTTGATTTCTAATAACGCTGTACTCATAATTCTGCCTCCTACAAACATCTCAGAAAACATAACCACGTTCTACCGATGCTGAAACGACCAACACTGTTACCGATATCAAATACGTAAGGACTATTACATACTATTAGATTTCACTGTACGCAGTCTGATCAATGCTTTGAAACTAGCAAGTATGCCATAAACGTAATATGCTTTGCAGCAGATTTTACTAGCATAAAAGATACCGAGGCAACAGGGGCCCTTTTTATCCACCACTTCAACAAAATTCTGTAAAATCAAAGATTTACCAAAGCTTTTCCTCAGCGAGCCACCTAGGTCTTCCTTCGAAAACCAGACTATTCAACAGCTCCCTGCCAAGAACACACCACTCTACCACATAGCACATAGTGTACACCGTCAGTACCGAGACACTCGAACCACCTGGACTGACAGAGTTAGGTTGTCAGCTCCGAGGCATTGTTAGTGTGCAACAAACACTGAAGCAGCTAAGCCCTCCCAGGTACACTAGGTGGTAACCTTGGCACTAAGTGCCTCGATAGTGCAGACCTCTTTCTCTATTAGAAAATGCGTAAGGCTGTTGCAAGGAAAATGCTACAACCATGAGGATCTATTCCACAAAGAAAAGGAGAAAAGGGCTGGTTTTCTCTCTATTCAAAAACTCTGCGGTGGGAGACGGAGGCACAAATCCAAGAAACCCCGCTTCTGGTCGCAATCCTGTGACAGCCCGCACAGCAGCCTGGCCGAGCCAGAACTCAGTTTTCCTATCGGCAAAATGGGAATCACCACCGCCACCCTGGCGCCTCTCCAGGGAGTCCGGCACACCCAAGAGGGCTAAGACTACCCTGGACCATAAGAGGTGGGGAGGGGCCGCTGCTCCCAGACGCCCACCCCGGACCTCCCCCGACCCCCGCCACAGAAAGGCAGGGCCGGCGTACCTGGCTTCACAGTCTTGAGACGGATGGGCTCGCGGAAGTGGCGGATGACAGCCAGGGTGTCCCGGTTGGTGAGCCCGCTGACAGGCGTCCCGTTCACCTCCAGCAGCACATCCCCCGGGCTGGGCGCCTTGCCCGAGACGACGCAGCAGGTGCCCCCGCCGGGCTCGTCGCGGAGCCGCCCCAGGTAGGGGAACTCACCGCGCTCCGCGCCGCCCCGGATCTCGGCGCCCAAGTCGCCCGGGGGCCCGGCCCAGGACACCGCGCACTCCTGCACCTTGCTGAGCCAGTGCTTCTTCTTCTTCAGCGTCTTCGACATCCCGAAGCCCGCTGCACCATGGGGGAGCCCCCGCGCGGGCGGCGGGGGCGCCGCGCCGGCCCCCTCTCAGTCTGGGGCCCCCGGCGGCCCGCGCAGCCCGGCGAGGGGGGCCGCGCCGCTCCGGCACCCCCGCCCCCGACCACAGCCCGCCGGGGGCCGGGCCGCCCCAAGCCCCGAGACGCCCCTCGGACGCCCCTCCCGGCTGCGCTTCCCGGGGCTGCCCGGGCTCGGCGAGGGCCACCCCGGATTAGGCTGAAGAAAGGAGAAGGGAATTGTCCCCAGGCGGCTCCGTAGGGGCTTCGGGCGGGGTCACAGCCGACGGCTGGCCCCCGGGCTTCGCGCCGGAGCGGCGGGAAAGGCTGGAGCGGGGGGGGCGGGGAGGTGAGAGGGAAGAGCCGAAACGGGAAAAATCCGCCGGGGGCGCGCCGAAGCGCGCGTAGCCCCGGCGCCGGATCGATCGTGGCCGCTGCGGAGCCGGAGCGCCGAAACCAACGCCTGCCCAGGCTGCCAGGAAACTGCCGCTTTCAAACCCGCCGCAACCTCCTCCTCCTCCCTCTTCCCTTCCCCCCCGCCCTCGCCCATCCCTCACCCAGAGCCCCGCCCCCTCCCGCCGCGCGGCGCCCGGCGCGCTGCCGTCACCGGCCAGGCGCTTGGGAACGAGCCCAGGCCCTGGACTCCCTCGCCGGGGATTGGCCCCCGGCGGGCAGGGGGCGGACCCGCGGCGAGAATGAGAGCCACCGATTGGTTGGTAGGAGTGGAGGAGGCGGGCACTAGGATGACTGAAGTTTAAAGAGGGAGGAAAATAGAAGTTTAAGGAATGAAGGAGGGCGAGGGGAGGGGCAGGGGAGCGAAACCCGCTCCAGGTCGGAGGGCGAGAGAAGCCCTGGGTGCAGCGGCTCGAGCCAGGAGAAGACTTGGACAGCAGGGGCCACAGAACTCCTCGAGGTGGAGGCGTGGCTGGCCAGCCGGGCGGAATCGGGGGCGGAGCCTCGGGGCCTGGGCGGGGCGCTGAGAGGAGCGGGCGTGCTGTGGAGAGAGGACGTGCTGAGACCGCGGCCGGAGGTGGCGGGACCTCGGGGGTGGCCTGTTGCAGCCGGTCATTTACCCCGAGTCGCTGTTTCCTGTTCATTCATTCAACAAGTGTTACTGAACGCCCACTGAGGCAACCAGACTCCGGGGTCAGGTTGATGGAAGGTAAAATAGAGCCCAGCACATTACTGTGTGACCTCTGGCAAATTAGACCACCTCTCTGAGCCGCAGCATCCTCAGCTGAAAGTGGAGGTAATTATACCCCTCCAGGTTGTTGTGAAGATTACATGAGGTAGATATAAAGTATCTGCAGAGTGTCTGGCAGAGGGTGGATGCTTCTTACCATTTCGTAGCTGATCATGATAACAATGACTTGATGTCAGAAATTGTGCTAGGTACTGGGGTTCAAGGAAGAAGAAAACAGAGGCCCTGCTCTCAAGGTGGTCACATTCTAGCAGGCGAGACTGACAAGTAAGCAGACTGCCTTAGGTGAGGTAAGGAGTGGAGGTGGAAGGTGGATTAGGAACTAGCCTAGTAGCTAGCTGACCTGGGTTGGAGTCCGGGCATGCTACTTACTTGCTGTTTGACCTTAGCCAAATCTCAGCTTCAAGTTTACTCCTCTGTAAAGGAGGTGGAGGGAGAGCTAACATTGAATAAAGGACATCTTAGGTCCCTTCCAGCACTAATTTTTCAGAAACTCTTCCTGAGTTTTCTCTCCTCCCTGGATTGACTCACACTCTCTCGTCTTTGTCTTTTAAAAATCCTGTCCATCCTCATATCAAATGCCATCTCTTCTGATTTCTTGTCCTTGGGAGAAAGTGATCTGTCTGAGCTGTGCGACTTTGTTCCACTTTTGCAGCATGCCACTTATTTATGTAGTCTCCTTTCCTGGTTGAGGAAAGCCCTTCTTTAAACTACGAATAACTCCACGGAATCTCACCACATTTCGGAGAGCCTGGACCCAGCTTCAACAGCTGCAGTGATCTGTTCACACCATTGTATCAGTCAGGGCCTGGCAGGAAACAAATGGTACTTTGCAAAGATGTGGGCAGGGTGTGGGAAACCACAAGGGAAGTATGAAAGCCTGGGGCTACAAGCTCTGAGATCTGTAGAAGGCAAGGGAAGGGACAGTTACCAAATCTCAGCAGAGAAAGGGCAGCAGGACCCTCAGTCCAGGGATACAGCCAGCCTGAGTAATCACCCAGGGAAGAAGCTGGGGGATTTCTAGCTCACTCACCTCCCTCCTCCAGTCTCCTGCTGGTGCATCCCCAGGGCCACATTCAACCAGAAGCCAGAGGACCGGATGATGCAGTCCGTATCAGTCAGTCACACAGAGAAGAGGAAGCAGTGCCTCTGGAGAAAAAAAGGGAAAATACCCAGCGCAGACGTGCATTGCTCAGATTTACCCAGATCTGAGATAAAGCTGAGTGCTTTTTTCTGAACTACTACCTACACTAACGGATTCCTGCCTGAAATCTTGATAACCTCCACTTCATCTGTTCTCACAGCAACTCTGGGAAAACATCTTTTCCCTGCCCAGATTGTATCCATTAAGATGGCTTTGGCCACAAGGAACAGAATATCTAAGTAACAGCAGCTTAAAGCATGAGGTCATTCATTGTATCTTTAACATGAAGTTCAGATGTAGGTAGTCTCAATGTTAGTTCAGCAGCACAGTCATGTCATTAAGGACCCAAGCTCTTTTTTATGCTTGCTCTCTACCACCTTCACATGTTGGCTTTTGTTTCCAGGCTTGTCAGCTCTTGATTACAATGTGGTTGCCACAGCTCCAGACTTCACATCCTCAGAGGTCATTGTACAAGCAGGAAGGGAGGGAAAGGCAGTGCAGCTCCCATTTTTATGAAGGAGAAAAATCTTTCCCAGACTGCCCCCCCCCCCCCCCACAGTGAAATCTCCCTTACTGGCCAAAAAATGGTCACATACCCACTGCAGACCAGTCAGTGACGATAGAAAATGGGATTGCCACAGTTCATTAAGCTGAGCATGAGTCACTCCCAAACGAAATAGGAGTTCTGTTTGAGAGGAAAAAGGGGGCATAGTTGTTAAGTAGGCACCCGACGGTGTCTGCCACATGCCTCAACCAAGAATGTTATTGACTCGTGGGCAGAAAACTCCATGATTAGGAGCTTGAGGTCTGGAGTCAGACTGCAAATCCCCTCTTTTCTACTCATTAGCTCTGATCTTGAATAAACTATTTAACCTCACCTAACCTCAGTTTCCTCGTCCATAAAATGGGTATAATAATAGTCCTCACCTGAATGGTTATGAGACCTGAATGGAGCTCTTTGAGTCAAGCAAGCACTTAACATACGATTCGGCATATAAGCAAACACTCACATTATAATTTTAGTTTGTGTTAAATAGTAATATTTGTGACAAGGCTAAAAGCATTGCTAATCACCTTTATAATTCTGTAAGTATTAAATTCATCCATTTTAGTGCTTAGGTTCAGTTTAAAAAATATCCTAGAAATAAACTACCCACTCCAGTGAATTAATTCTGGTAAGATACTATTCGAGAAATTACTACGTAATCAAAGGGGTCACTCTGTAAACTTCTCTGTCTAAAATGGCACCTATCCAGATATTCAGATTGTGTCTGTATTTATCACTGCTCCCAAACCAAACGGTTGGCTTAATAGTTGTGATTTCTATTGGGAATATTAATAAGCCAAACAATATGGAAGCTGGTTTAACCAAGTTGAATTTGATGCTCTTTGGGCCCCCTCTATCTAATTATAGAGATAAACGTGGATATGTTTCAAGATGCATACTGCCTGAATTGGGTCCCAAGACAGCTGCAGTGGTTCCATGTAACACAAGTATCACAACAATGTCCAGAGACTCAAAGGAGGGAAGAGGGTGCTTCTTTCCTTGTTTCCTTTTTGTAGATCAAGGAAACCTTTCCCAAAGGCTCCCAAGCAAGACTTCGCCTCCAGCTCATTGACCTGAACAAACCAAAGATGCAAAGGGTAATGAAATACGAGTATCCAGTTCACCATCTGGTGCTTAGAAGGGGATCCACTGTCTTGTAAACTACACGGCTGCTCAATATCTGGATAAAATTTGGGGGGGTCTCTTAGCAAATATGAAGAGGGGAGATTGCCTTTTAGGCAAGCAATCCATAGTTTCTTCCGCAAATACCTTCCATTGATTTCCTTCTAATATTTTTTGGCAAGGTGAGAAGTTTGTTTGATTTTGTAATATTGTGCTGTTTTCCTAATGAGTTAAATAAACCCTTTAAGCAGTAAATTTGCAGGTTTTTTTAATTGACCCACGCTTAGTTACTCCTTTGTACAATCCAAGATGACTCGTACGGTGGTATGGTTTGTGCACTGGACAACTCCAGAGGCATCACTCACATTGGAGGCTATGTAAGTACTACCCCTGGAGTTGTATGTGGCTCTGTGCCAAAGCAGGGCAGGTGTGGGAAGAAATGTTAGATTTCATTTATTTTTATATTCTCACTAGTTTCTTTCATGGAAACCTGAATTTCTAGTAACAATAAATCAAATCGTTATTTAGATGAAGTCATTCTCAAGCATTAAGGTGGAGGAGAGTGGGGGAGACGTAGACACATCAAACAAATATTTGCCTTCTACACAGAATACAAGAACATTCATCTGTTTTTAGTCCCATAAATTATTGTAATAAAATCCTCTTGAATTTTGAAAATTCTGATCCACAAAATCTTTCACTGGTTTAGAAAATGTTCATGTTTACCTGTATTGTGGAAATGATATATGTAATGTAGTCTAACATTAATAGCCTAACCAAATTCACTATTAGTGTTCTATTGTATCTTTACATTTTATTAACATTTTTATTTGCCTAGGCCTATGGGCTAATTTGTATGCTAAATGCTAAAATATGCTCAATTACAAAAGCAATAACATGGAAAATTTTATTTCACTTAAACAACCTAATTTATTGTCTAAAATCTGTGTTACTATGTTTCATGATAAACGTGCATTTTTTGCCCATGGATACACTTACCTGCAAGTGATCAAGTGAATCCAGCCCAAGTTCGCAGAACAATAGAAATATTCAAAACCAAGTGCAATGCCAACATGCTTTGAAAGGGGGCTTAGTGAAGCAGTCAGATGTCAAGTTTGTCTAACTAAGCAGGACAAAGAGAACATTGAATGAACTAGAAAATACCAAAATACCAAAATACCCATCTTTCATCTTTCAGCTTAAATGCAACCTCCTACTCATGGCCAGCCTTGATCTCCTTCAGCTGGGTGTCATCTCTTTCTTTTCCAAAACCAATAGCACGTTGTCCCTATGTGTTTTCTTTTCCAGTAGACCTCAAGATTCTTGAGGGCAGGGTCCCTTTCTGCTTCATTTGTGTATCGCCCACTGGGCTGGGCGCTTTGTCTTCAGTATAGTTAGCATGCATTCGTTCATTCATTCAAACAACAGAGAGAATGCCTGTTATGAGCAGGCATTTTTCAGGTGCTGGTTTACAGCAATAAACAGACTTACAAGGTCCTTCCTTTCATGGGGAAGACAGTATACGGGAAAAGAAAGATTTCCTCGACCCTCTTAGGGTCCCTGGCTAGGTCTGAAAATTAAATTGGCAAAAATAGATTAATAGGAGAAAGCATATAAATTTATTTAACATAAATTTTATGTGACACAGGAGCCTTCATGAGGAAAGGAAGGTCTGAAGAAATGGTTAAACCTAAGTATTTTTATGCTAGGTTTCATGAAGAGTGGAAAGTCATGGAAAGATAGAATAGGGCAGAAAGTATGAGCTAACTGTAGTAAACTGGGGAAAATTAGCAAGGCTGTTTACATAGATTCTTCTCTCTATCCCTCCATCTTGGAGATAAGGATGCTCCTTTTCTTGGGAATAGGGAGGGCGCCTCTCATGTGAGGGGCTTACAACCTGCTTCAGGGAAGAAGTGCAGGAGGAAAGTCACAGAGACTTTCCTGCCTCTGCCATTTCCTCAGACTCCTTCAGCTTAAAATATTCAATATGCCAAGGTGCCATATATTGGGATAATTTGTCCTGAACTCCATCAACAGTAAACCCGAAACAAGTAAGTAAGCAAGATAATTTCAAATGCACGTCCGGATGAATAATAAATACACTTAGTAAATATTTTTAAAAATAATAATTTCCAGTAGTCAAATAGTACTATAACTAACATAGATGATGCAGAATGAAGTGATGGGTGGTTAGGAGAGGACGTGGGCTGTATTAGACAGAGGGCTTAGAGAAGTTCTCACTGAGAAGGTGACGGTTTTGCTGAGACCTGAATGACAAGGAAGAGGGAGCCGAGTGAAGACCTGAGACTCGAGCATTCCAGGCCAAGACAAAGACCTTAGGTAGACCTGTGTCTGAATTTGAGGAACAAGAGTGCCAGTGTGGCTGGAGTGTGGTCATGGAGAAGAAAGTGGTAGGAAATGAAGTCAGACAGGTATACTGGAGGCCAGATCACATAGAGACTTTCAGGCCAATGAAAGGAATTTGAATTTTATTCAGAGCACAACAAGAAATTCTAAGGAGAAGAGTGGCAGAATATGATTTATGTTTTAGACTGATGGTTCTGATTGCTATGCAGAGAAGGATGGGGTGACAGTAGAAGCAGGCAAGCCAGATGGAAACCTGGTACAAGGCCAGTGAGAAATGATGCTGGCATGAATCAGGTAGAAACAATGGAGATGAAAATTTGTTGAATCCACTGTGGAAATCAGAAATTATAGCTTTAATTTCCTATACTGATCATAGTTAAAGAAATATGTTACAATTGTATTTAATAAGAAGCTTTGTGGAATGTAATTGCTTTGTTGAAATGTCCCTTCACACTAAGATAAGGAGGAGGTTAGAAAATAAAAGGTGGGGAAAATTCTTAATTAAGTTTAATTTTTTACAAGTTCTTTCTTATGTTTATTGAGAAGAGCATCCAGAGAGATGAAATGTTAATTTCAAGACTTTTGTTTAATCTCTTAGGAAAGTAGCATCTACCCTAGCATATGATGACTTTAAAGTATGTGAAACAGTATATATTGTTCTTTTAATCTACAGGATGTATTGTTATAAGAAGTGGAATTTATTTCTTGACTTATAAGGGAACTCACAGTCTTGTTTTAAAACAGCTCTATACCATATAAAATCTTTTAGGTTCTTTTGACTATTTAGAAAACTTCAGACCTTTGACACAATTTCTGATTGCCGACTGGAAGCAAATAAACAGTGCCTTTAGCAGATTCCAATACAAGGCACCATGTAAAGCTCCCTTTCTTCAACAAAAGGAAAATTCTCATTTACTTGGCTAAGCTTAGGTGAAGTGCTTCCAAGTGCACACTCCCAAATTTCACAGTAAAAATAATTGGAAACACACCACATGAGCTTAAAATATACACACTCCATTCAAAGACGGAGTCCTGTGGCCTTTCTTATACTTAACAAAAGTATCCAAGTAAAGTCTACATTTTCCTTCATTCACAAATGGAAAGTGACCTTGTTGGATTTGGGATGAGAGAGGGAAGGAGCTGAATTTCAGTCCAGAAGCAGGGAAACATTCTAGATAATACAGGTTCTGAAGAGGTGCTTCTATGCTTAGAAGTTAAAGTTAATCTTGGCACGTTTAAATATATAATAACCGCCTGCTAAGAGAGTAGGTCTTAAAAATTCTCATCACAAGAAAAAAAGCATAATTATGTGTAGTGATGGATGTTAACTAGACTTATTGTGATCATTTCACAATATATACATACAGTGAAACATTATGTTGTACACCCGAAACTAATGTCAATTATATCTCAATAAAATAAGTAAATAACTGCCCATGCACAGTTTGATAGCCACAAATAGGACAAAGAGAGCAACTGGTTATGTCAACAGCAAACCTTCAGAACCATTAATACAAAACAACACATGGTTAATTTTCAAGGTTACCTTTTCAGACTCGGTGTGTTTGAGGATGTTAAGAGATTGAAAATTTCAAGTTGCAAGCCTGCTATGAACTGAATTGTGTACCCCTCAAAATTCATATTTTGAAGCCCTAACCCCCCAGTGTGACTGTATTTGAAGATAGGACCTATAAGGAGGTAATTAAGGTTAAATGCGGGCATAAAGGTAGAGACCTAATTCAATGGGATTGGTGGCCTCTTGAGAAGACAGATCCTCCGCCTCTGCCAGCAAGAAGGAGGCAGTCTGCAAGCCAGAAAGAGAAAAGAGAGCTCTCACCGGAAACTGACCATGCTGCACCCTCATCGCAGACTTCCAGCCTCTGGAACTGTCAGAAAATTAATTTCTGGGTTTTTTCTTTTAATTTTCTTTTCTTTTTTTTTTGAGGAAGATTAGCCCTGAGCTAACTACTGCCAATTCTCCTCTTTTTGCTGAGGAAGATTGACCCTGAGCTAACATCCATGCCCATCTTCCTCTACTTTGTACGTGGGACGCCTACCACAGCATGGCTTTTGCCAAGCGGTGCCATGTCTTCACCCGGGATCCGAACCAGTGAACCCCGGGCCCCCGAGAAGCAGAACGTGCGAACTTAACTGCTGCGCCACCAGGCTGGCCCCTATTTTCTTTTTTTGTTGTTTATTTATTTATATATTTTTTTATTTTGGTAACGTTGGTTTATAACGTTATATAAATTTCAAGTGTCCATCATTATATATTTTAATTTCCATGTAGATTACACCATATTCACCACCCAAAGATTAGCTACCATTCATCACCACACATGTGTGCCTAATTACCCTTTTTGCCCTCCTCCCTCACCCTTCCCCTCTGGTAACCACCAGTCCAATCTGTTTCTATGTGTTTGTCGTTTTTCTCTTCTACTTATGAGTGAGATCATACTGTATTTGACTTTCTCCCTCTGACTTATTTCACTTAGCATAATACCCTCAAGGTCCATCCATGTTGTCACAAGTCACTGGATTTCATCATTTCTTATGGCTGAGTACTATTCCATTGTGTATATATACCACATCTTCTTTATCCATCTGTCCCTTGATGAGCACCTAGGTTGCTTCCAAGTCTTGGCTATTGTGAATAATGCTGTGATGAACATAGGGTTGCAAGTATCTTTATGCATTCATGTTTTCATGTTCTTTGGAAAAATACCCAGCGGTGGAATAGCTGGATTGTATGGTAGATCTATTCTTAATTTTCTGAGGAATCTCCATACTGTTTTCCATAGTGGCTGCCCCAGTTTGCACTCCCACCGGCAGTGTATGAAGGTTCCCTTCTCTCCACACCCTCTCCAACACTTGTTGTTTCTTGTCTTGCTGTTGCTTAAGCCACCCAGTCTATAGTATTCTGTTATAGCAGCAGAGCTGATTAAGACATATGCAGTCAGAGTGATCCTTTGGAAAAAAATAAGCAAGATCATGTCACTCCTTGCTCAATATGGCATTGTATCCCAATTTCACCCAGGGTAAAAGCCATTGTTCCCACAACTGACCAACAGCCCTGCCATCATCCAGTTACCTCTCAGATCACATTTCTTACTGCCCCCAACTCACCTACTTGACTCCACTCCAACTACACTGGCCTTCTTGCAATTCTTTCAACATGCCAGGCATGCTCCTGCCTCAGCTCTCCCTGTGTCTAGAGTGCTCTTTTTCCAGATATCTGCATGACTCATTCCCTCATCTCCGTTGACATTGGCTCAAATGCCACTTTTTGCTGGGCTCTACTTTACCCTGCATTCTAAAAATGCTAACATCCCCCCAACTCCTAAACCTCTTTACCCTGCTCTATCTTTTCTTTCCTGTGTCTACAGCATTTTTCACTTTCTGATACACTATAGAATTTACTTGCTATATCTACTATTTTTTGTCTGTCTCTACCCCAGAGTGTAAGATCCAGGAGGGCAGGAAGCTTTGTTTTGTTTGCTGATTTATCCCCAGTGCCTAGAACAGCACCTAGCTCATAGTAGGATCTTGATAAATACCTGTCTGCCCGAGTGCTTTCCCTTCAAAGTTCTTTCAGATATATTAACCATACTAGGTGATTTAATCTTCATAATAATTTTAAAATAATTCGGTCTTTGTGATAGTCCTGTGAGGTAGCTGTCATCATATTGCTATTCACTAGTGGGTCAGAAAGGTTACCACAGTCACCCACAGGTTTCTCAACATTAGGTATGAGTCAAAACATGAACTCGGATATTTTTACTCCACATCTAGCCTCCTTTGCTATGCCACAGTGGTCATTCTAAGGCATTTTCACAGTAGAACAAAATGTCAAAGTACTCAGATTAAGAAATGGTGGTCTCCATTACAGTTGCATCAGAATGGTTAAAATGAAAAAGACCGACCCCATTAAGTGTTAGCAAAAAATGTAGACATGTGAGAACTCTCATACACTGTCAGTGAAAATGGAAATTGGTTTAACCACTTTGGTAAACTGGCAGTTTCTACTAAAGTTAGCAAATGTATACCCTACGACCCATCCATTCTACTCCTGGCTGTCTATCCAACAGAAATGAGGACTTACGTCCTCTGAAAGATCTGCACAAGAATTATTTACCCTAGGCCAAAACTGGAAACAATCCAAATGTCCATTAAGATTAGAATGGCTACCTAAATCTTGGTATATTCTTAGAATACTACACAGAAATGTAAGAAAAAAACCGATTCTGTACCCAGCAAAATGGATGAATGTCACAGCCATAATTTTAAGCAAAAGAAGCCAGACACAAAAGTATATACTATATGATTCTCTTGATAGGAATTTCAAGAATGGGCAAAACTAATACATAGTGATTGAGTTCAGAATAATGATTACCTTTGAGGGAATATTTACTGAAAGGGGCAGAAAAAACCTTCTAGGGTCTGGGCAATGTTCTATATCTTTTATTTTTTTTTTAAGGAAGATTAGCCCTGAGCTAACATCTACCACCAATCCTCCTCTTTTTGCTGAGGAAGATTGGCCCTGAGCTGACATCCATGCCCATCTTCCTCCAGTTTATATGTGGGACGCCTGCCTCAGCATGGCTTGCCAAGCGGTGCCATGTCCTCACCCGGAATCTGAACCGGTGAACCCCAGGCTGCCGAAGCGGAACGTGCGCACTTAACCTCTGAGCCACTGGGCCAGCCCCATGTATATCTTGATCTGAGTAGTGCTTAAAAGGGTATAAACATAGATAGAAATCAATCGAGCTGTACACTTAAGGTTATATGCTTTATTATAAGTTATATATCAATAAATTTTTTAAATGAATAGTTTCTATCAATGAGGAAATGATGAATTATTCAATAAATGGTTACAGAACAAATGGCTGGCCATCTGAAAAAAATAAACGTTGATCCTTGATCCCTACCATATTCCTTACTTGAAAATAAATTTCAGATGATCAAATATTTCAATATAAAAAAATCCAAAAAGTACTAGAAAAAAGATGGTAAAATTGTTTTCTCATATTGGAGGAAGGAAGGCTTTTCTTATCAAGACACAAAACACAGGATAATCTTAAAGATTATTAGATCTGACTACAAAAAAGTTTAAATGTGTGCATGAGAAAACAATTACCATAAACCAAGTTTAAAAATAATGACAGTCTTAGAACAAATATTTACGAAATTTTTTGACAAAGGCAAATTTCCTTCTTATACAACAAGTTCCTATAAATTAGTAAGCAAGCAAAACAAAACAAAATAAGTAGTCCAATGGAGAGATAGGCTAAGTTAGATTATAGAAAAATAATAATAAAACTGACTTTAAACATACAAAAAGGTGTCAACTTAATTTTTAAACAACAATAAAATTCCATTTGTCATCTAACAGATTGACAAGGATCACAAAGTTTGATAATGTGTTGTTGAGATGGGACTATAAATTGGTGTACTTCTTTGGTGGGTAATTTGCCAGCATCAAAATTTTAAAATTTTCAATGCAGTTCTACTACTAGGAATTTTCAAAGACTTATGTGCTAGCAAATGCATTGCAGCATTGCATGTAGTAGAAAGTGTCTAGAATAGAGGTTGGTTAAATGAACTGCGATATATGCATTCAATAGAATACTGTGCAGAATGAGGTAGAGCTTCATATGCTGAGGGGGAAAGATCCTTAAGATTGATTTTTTCAAGGTATAGATATGTTTGTTCCTATTTGGATTGAAAATCGGGGGTGGGGGGGTGGATGTTTGCATCCACATATATGTGCCTGTGTCCTCTGGGGGATCTACAAGAAACTAATGGCTGTGATTGTCTTTAGGCAGTATGAATGGGAGGTGAGAAGGAAGAAATGCTTTGCACTGAATACACTTTTGCACTGTGAATTATTATTTTTACCAAGGATACGTATTACTTGAAAAAAAAGAAATAAAAATAAAAACACTATGTTCAAGGAAGTGGCGTGAAAAGAAGAGAGAGTGAAGGGAGAGGAAGAAGGAGGAGGTAGTTGAGGAGAAAGAAAAATAATCAAGATTTTGCTTCTGCATGCCCCGCATTGCCTAGCCCAGTGTCTTACACAGAGTAGGCGGAATAAATAAAACTCCCCAGTCCACTCTATCAGTCCTGAATCTCGTCCAAGCATCAGTTCAGTATTTTCAACTCAAATCAACCTTTTAAAACCAGACTGCTTGGGGCATGAGGTACTCAGGCCAGGGAATTTTCTGGTTCTTGGAGGTGGTCTATGCTACTAAGAAATTAAACTCCACCTAACACTTACTATCTTTAGATGAGATGAAGGGTAAATCAACATCATCTCAGCGAAAAAGCACTGTTACATCAAAGCAGCACGTTGCCTATCTGAAGCTAAAGATAGACGTGTTAGAAGCCACTAGGACTCTTCAACAATTCTGTGTATGTGCCAATTTTGTGCTTCTAAGGATTTTAGATAAAAAATGAATAGCTTTGCTTTCTAACTCTATCTTAATTAAAAGCTGAAGTTTTTTAAAAAGTTACTAGGACAAAACCTATTGGCAGAAATTTCATCAGTGTTAGTTTTTGGAGGGATTAGGGTTCAGCTGATTTCTAGATTTGGGGTGGCCTGCAGAGAATGTTCTAGCCCATGTTTATCTTGATCTAGGGGGTTAATCTATACCAAAAGGAAGTTATTTTAAAGTGTAATTAAACAAAGCTTTACAGAATATTAATAAAGCAATAGCCAATGTAAACAGGTAGCAAAATTTGAGAAGTTCTCAGGAATTCAGTTTTGAATGTATTTATGTCAAATTGGCTGACTTTTAATTTGGTAAAAATAAACAAGAGGATAATATTCATCTATCATGAGTAAGAATCTTTCCCGTTATGAAAATATCTACACAAAATAATTGACATATAGAATTGTTGACGTTTAGAAACAACAATGAAGTTATACTTTTTTATAACCAAAATTATAACCTTTCATATTTCCAGAAGTAGAGTGCAGCGAATGCAGCATAGTTGAACGAGGGACAAACTTATTCAAGCGACCAAAATTCCTGCTGCTGGAAGAGTGCGATGCCTAGGACCTTTGGGGAATCTCATGCTCTCTATGCTCAGCTAAACAAAAAGCATGCTATCGCTCCTTCCATCACCACCAGAGCAGAAACAAATATTGCAGGAGCATTGCGACCTGTGGGGGTAGATTCTCCCACCTTTTTTTAGTTTTCAAATTATCCCTTAAGGCTGAAATGCATTCTCTTGATTTCTTTTTATGGATCTTGGCAAAATGCTTATGTAACAGCTTGGCCTTTTCACAAAAATTAGGCTCTGTGCTGGGACAAGTTGCTAGTTGTATCAAGAGTACTAAACCTCAAAATACCAAAATACATTATTTTAAAGGTCTTGAGTGTTCATTCAGATTATAGATTAAGACACTTATACAGAAACCAATCTGGATTGAATGGTAGGATATCCAGTGTGGCTGGAGCATAAGGGTCTATGGAGATGAGGTAGTAAAAAGAATTCTGGAAAGAATGTTGGAAGACCTTGAATGTCAAGGAGCCCAGACTATATTTGGTAAGCATGGAAAGCCCCAGTGAATTAGAAAACAGGGTAATAATATAATCAAATTGGTGCTTTCAGGCCATGGAAGATATGAGAAATTGAAGGAAAAGAAATTAGTTTTTCAAAATTTGCATATACAGTGAAGAATGTCTGGAAAGCATTACAACAAGTTATTAACAATAGTTCAGTAATTATCTCTGAGTGATAGAATTATCAGTGCTTTTTATTTTCTTCATCTGTGTTGTCTAATTTTAATGAGAATGTGTATGTGTTGCTTTGCTTAATGCCTAGATTATATAAATGTTAATTTTATAATGAAAAAATTGAAATGAATACTAGGAAGAAGAGTAAAATGAACCCCACACACCCATCACCCAGATTAAACAATTATCAAGATTTTGCCAAATTTACTCCATCTCTCCCTTTTTTCTTTCTTTCCCTTCCTTTACCGACATCTTGCCCTTGCTAGCTCCTGTGTCTTTCTGACCTGACCATTTAGTCCTTGATAGCTTCCTCGCTTTCCAGCACAGCAAGATGTTCCAGATTCCTCTTAATTTCCTGCCACAGGCCTGGAATCAGTCAATCTTTCAAAGTGCTCTGTTTTCTCTCAGCAGGCTAAAAATTGTTTTAAGAAATAAAGGTATAAGTTAATAGCCAATTTTGTACGAAGGTGATTCCTGCACAACTGTGGGTGTTACCATCCTGAGTTATAGAGAAAATATTAAAAATAACCTTAAATAAATGAGACTATGTAAGCATTCTAAAATGAATCTGCTTTTCAAACAAAACAAATTTGTCAGCGATAAAAACTTGCCCCAGGGCCGGCCTGGTGGCGCAGCGGTTTAAGTGTGCACGTTCTGCTTCTTGGCGGGCTGGAGTTCGCTGGTTCAAATCCCGAGTGCGGACTTGACACCACTTGGCATGCCATGGCGTCCCACATATAAAGTAGAGGAAGATGGGCATGGATGTTCGCTCAGGGCCAGTCTTCCTCAGCAAAAAAGAGGAGGACGGGCAGTAGTTAGCTCAGGGCTAATCTTCCTCAAAACAAACAAACAAACAAACAAAATCTTGCCCCAGGAGGTAACCTTTGAGTTGCCTTCTTCAATTTTGGAAATACTCAACTTCTTTGTGCTCTTTTTAGTAAAAATCTCAAGCCAGTTCTTACTGAATAAAATTTAGCATCTTTTACACTAGCACCCTCATTTCATATTCATAAATCTTAGCAAAATTCTAAGTAATATCTAACACCTTCTCCTTTCTGCTTTAGGGGAGTTCTCATCCTCTAATCTAGCCTGAACAGGTAAAGGACCATTGCTCCCTTCACGTCATGGGAGCAAAGATTTTTTTAACCTTTAAGGCAGTGGTTCTTAACTTTTTCCTCTCCGTCACGAGTGAGAATACTGAAATGAACACGTGTATGTGTGTGTATGTGACATGTGTATGTGTGCATATGTGGGCATATGTTTAAATAATAATAGCTAAAGCATAAGGAGTGTTTCCCATGTGTGCCACCGCTATTCTCAATCCTTAAATGCATTCACTCCTTTAATCCTGAGACTAACCCTATGAAGTAGGCACTAATTACCTTCATTTTTATAGATAAAGACACTGAGGAATAAAGAGGAGTAAGTAAGGAGCCCACGACCGCTCAGCTATGATGAGATGGAGCCAGAATATGAATCCAGGCAATCTGGCAACAAACTCACGCAGGGTTTTTTCCCTCCCTAACCAAATAGAAAAATGCCAAATCTCAAAACCACTACTGGAGAGAAATTACTCTGTTTAAAATGAAATACCAGAGTCCTTCACTTTAAAAGCAAGAAAACAAGGTGCCCACTATCATCATCATATTCTTCTGGCTAACCCAATAGTGACATGTTCGGTGACAATTGTATCGTTATTACTCAGCAAAGAACTAAAAAACTGTGTTTATTGAATTTTTACTATCATTAACAGGGCACTTTTCACAGTGTATTATGCAAGCTTCATTTGAGTAGGGACAATATCTTCATTTTTGTATCTCAAACAATCTGTCCTGGCACATAGGAGGTAAATAATATATAAAATAAATAATTTTTGAATGAATTAAAGATGATAAAGAGCTCTAAAGGTTTTTTAGTGAATATTATACCGTGATGCCTACGTACAAGTGACCATATTTTGTCTAAATCCGGACACTTTGAAAGTGAAAGAGGATACTAGTTCTAATTACTCCAAGACAACAAAGCCTTCTTATTTGAGCAGTTTTGCTGCATAAAGCAGCACAATTAACCACATTAACTGAGTCCCAAGGTAAGGTAATTTATGAATGTGTTAGTGTACCATCTTTTAGAAGAATAAAGGCTACTTTGTAGTATAACTTTGTCAGACCTATAGATCCTTCCTCTTTACCTGTTTTTGTCTGTTTGTTTGTTTTGAGGAAGATTAGCCCTGAGCTAACATCTGCTGCCAATCCTCCTCTTTTTGCTGAGGAAGACTGGCCCTGACCTAACATCCGTGCCCATCTTCCTCTACTTTATATGTGGGATGCCTACCACAGCATGGCTTGCCAAGCGGTGCCATGTCCGCACCCGGGATCTGAACCGGCGAACCCCGGGCCGCCAAAGAGGAATGTGTGCCCTTAACCACTGCGCTACAGGGCTGGTCCCCTCTTTACCTGTTTTTATGACCCATTAGTGAAAAATTTCCTGTCATCTTTTAAGTCCTTTATTTATACTGCTGTTCTTTTCTAAACAACATAAGTATCTGCAGATATCTGCCTATATATTTAGTCTTTGTTCTTAGTTGAAGCTTAAAATAAATTATAAACACTCTGCAATATTGTCATAGTCAAACTTTAGGAGCACTGTGATACACAATTCCAATTTTTAAGGTTAAACTTTGGGATCATCTACATATTTTAGGGGTGGCAAAACTCTATAGGCAATTCAGAGAAATATTTATTCTTTCCAGAAAAAAAACCAAACGTGCTTAATCTTTCAATCTTTGTCTCTGTGACCAGAAAATCAGTATTTATGATTTCTGTGAACTCTTTTCATATTCTAGCATTTTGGGGATAGTGGTGGTGGTGCAAAACTGTTGTTGACATCATCATAAATGATTTAGCTTTCCTGTTTTGCCAACTCAACCTTTTAAGTATCCTAGGAGCTAGAGCAAAGATAGAATCTCATTTGCAGTGTTATTTGCAAACATAAAAGGGAATGACTGTGTGTGGCTCATAGACACCACTTACATTCCATTGTAGACAAGGAAGCAGGAAACATAAGCAGAGTAGTTATAGATTTAAATGGTTTGCCTGTTGTTCCATAAAACACTTGTTTCATTTACTCCTCCAAGGCTGTGCAATTCAGCTCAGCTACTGTGAAGCAGAAAATATTATCAATCAGAGCCACAGTATGTTAGTCCTGAATCACAGGGCTTCAGTGCCCTGGGGTGTTATGATACCCGAAGCCGTACCCTGCTTCCCGCCCTAGCACACACATCACAGCAGGACTGGATGTGTTCAGAGGCTAGATGTGTACTGAAAATTAATAGAGAGCAAAACCAAAAAGGCAAAGAGTTAAGAAACAAAAGTTTCCTATAAGGCAAAAATCTGGAAAGCCACGACACTAGCAATAAAAGATTGATATATGACCTACAACTCTTGCTCCTTTTAGTACAGGAAGACTAGATTGGCAAATTGGCAAAATTGGGAGTGACTGACAGGTCAATTAGACCCTCACATCAAACTCAACATGTCTAAAATTGAACTTATTTTCTCCTTTCTCTCCCATCCAACTCCGACTTCTTGGGGAATGGCAAGATCACTGGCAAAGACTAGAAACTGAAGTCTGAGCCTCTTTCACCTGCATAGTGATCAGTCAGCAAGTGCTGTGGACGATTTTTGCACTGAAATATTTCTTATACCAGGCTCATTCCTCATTTCCATTACCTCCTCTAGTTCAGGCCTTCACTGATGCATTCATAGACCATTAGAACAGCTTTCTAGCTGGTCCCTCTAGCAGCACAGGACCCTCCACTTCCAATCCATCCTAAACACTGTAAGTGGCCAATTAATCTTCCCCAAACACCATTTTCACTTTCTTCTATAGGGAGGCTCAGCAGCTCAAGGCCCTCCCTTCTCCAATTTAGGTTCCCTCAGTCCTCCTCAATCTTATCCCATTGATTCTAAATATTTATCCTCTGATATGGTCAAGTTCTTTTCTACACAAGTACACAAACTACAGTCCCTCCCAGCTGTTCCTGGGCCTCCTTGCCTGGCATGCCCTCCCTTTCCCCTCTGTCCATTAAAACTCAGTGACAAGTTCAAGCCCTAGCTCCGACCCTTGCTCTCTCTGAATTATAGTGTTTGGCCAACATTTGGCTCCTTTTTTCAATAAGTAAAGCACTGTGCTATCATTGTGGGTAGTTCATTCAACCTTGAACAGGGGAGGCAGAGAGTGTCATAGAGCTTGAGGGTGGGATTCCATGTCAGATGTTCTAAGAATGTGATCTTGAGTTAGTTACTTAGGCTCTCTCAGCCTCAGTTTACTAATCTGTAAAACGGGGATAATAATAGGACCCACTTCATGGAGGTGTTGAGAGATTAAATGAGACAAGCCAAATGAAGTCCTCGGTGCTGTGCCTGATATGATGAGCGCCCGATAAATGTTAGCTGTTGTTCATTTCTATACTCCAGTAATGAACCAACAGAAAAAGAACTCAAGAATACAATACCATTCACAATCGCAACAAAAAGAATAAAATACCTTGGGGTAAATTTAACTAAGGAAGTGAAGGACCTATATAATGAAAATTACAAGGCCTTTCTGAGAGAATTGGATGACGACATAAGGAGATGGAAAGACATTCCATGTACATGGATTGGAAGAACAAACATAGTTAAAATGTCCGTTCTACCTAAAGCAATCTACAGATTCAACGCCATCCCAATCAGAATCCCAATGACATTCTTTACTGAATTAGAACAAAGAATCCTAAAATTCATATGGGGCAACAAAAGACCCCGAATTTCTAAAGCAATCCTGAGAAAAAAGAACAAAACGGGAGGCATCACAATCCCTGACTTCAAAACATACTACAAAGCTACAGTAATCAAAACAGCATGGTACTGGTACAAAAACAGGTGCACAGATCAATGGAACAGAATTGAAAGCCCAGAAATAAAACCACACATCTATGGACAGCTTACCTTTGACAAAGGAGCTGAGGGCATACAATGGAGAAAAGAAAGTCTTTTCAACAAATGGTGCTGGGAAAACTGGAAAGCCACATGTAAAAGAATGAAAATTGACCATTCTTTTTCACCATTCACCAAAATAAACTCAAAATGGATTAAAGACCTAAAGGTGCGACCCGAAACCATAAGGCTTCTGGAAGAAAACGTAGGCAGTACACTCTTTGACATCAGTATTAAAAGGATCTTTTCGGACACCATGCCTTCTCAGAGAAGGGAAACAATAGAAAGAATAAACAAATGGGACTTCATCAGATTAAAGAGCTTCTTCAAGGCAAATGAAAACAGGATTGAAACAAAAAAAATAACCCACTAACTGGGAAAAAATATTTGCAAGTGATATATCTGACAAAGGCTTAATATCCACAATATATAAAGAACTCTTGCAACTCAACCACAAAACATCAAACAACCCAATCAAAAAATGGGCTGGAGACATGAACAGACATTTCTCCAAAGAAGATATACTGATGGCCAATAGGCACATGAAAAGATGCTCATCATCGCTGATCATCAGGGAAATGCAAATCAAAACTACACTAAGATATCACCTTACACCCGTTAGAATGACAAAAATATCTAAAACTAATAGCAACAAATGTTGGAGAGGTTGCGGAGAAAAAGGAACCCTCATACACTGCTGGTGGGAATGCAAACTGGTGCAGCCACTATGGAAAACAGTATGGAGATTCCTCAAAAAACTAAAAATAGAACTACCATACGATCCAGCCATCCCACTACTGGGTATTTATCCAAAGAGCTTGAAGTCAGCAATCCCAAAAGTCCTGTGCACCCCCATGTTTATTACAGCACTGTTTACAATAGCCAAGACGTGGAAGCAACCTAAGTGCCCATCAACAGACGAATGGATAAAGAAGATGTGGTACATATATACAATGGAATACTACTCAGCTGCAAAACAGAACAAAATCATTCCATTTGCAATAACATGGATGGACCTTGAGGGAATTATGTTAAGTGAAATAAGCCAGCTACAGAAAGATAATCTGTGTATGACTCCACTCATATGAGGAATTTAAAATTATGGACCAAGAACAGTTTAGTGGATACCAGGGGAAAGGTGGGGTGGCGGGCGGGCACCTACAACATGACTGACAAACATTAATGTACAATTGAAATTTCACAAGATTGTAACCTATCAATAACTCAATAAAAAAAAAATTGAGAGGAAAAAAAAAAAAGAAATGACCATGATAAAAATTAGAATAAATTTTAAACTAAAAGGTAGCTGTGAGCCTAAAACTGCTCTAAAAAGAAAGTGTATTAAATAAAAAGAAAAGAAACATTAAAAAAAAAAAAATGTTAGCTGTTGTTATTATTCAGGAAACATTTGCTGAGTCCAGGCTCGAAGGCCCTGCCTCCAGCAGTTCACAATCCAGTGGAGAGACAGACCCATGGTGTGTGTGTTCATGTATGCACACGCAGGGCAGGAGAGGTGGAGTCAGGGATAATACCGAAGGATAGAGGCAGCATTAACCAAGGTAACTAAGGAGCCCAGGAGATGGGACCTTGTTGGTTTGGGAAATATTGAGTCTGAGGTGCCAGCAGGATATCGATGGAGGCATGCTTGTCACATATGGAGGCTTACCCCTCCACATCTGCTGTCCATCCTCCCCTGCTCTGCCCTACGCTCCAGGGGTGCTGATCTGAAGGGCTACGTCCCTAGCCTCCCGTGTCCTCCAGTTTCTGATTGAGTTTTGTCAGTAGGGAGCCTAGCACAAAATAGGAAAGAGGGAAGACAGAGAGCCCTGGGTATTTATTTCTCTGATTTTCTTTCTAATGAGGTTATCTCGGGCTGGCCACCTTCCTGTTGTCTGAAGACAGCCTGCTCTCCACAACACTCTCTCCCTCTAGGTTCTGGTAACCTCTCCCTCTCCTCATCCCTTTGGACTTAGGGCTGGTAAAAAGCCCAGTTTCCATTAGCCCCTTGTGGTTTCCCTATCCCCAAACCTTTGTAAATAGTCTCTTGGTTAAAAAACCCTCCTGAAATTATCTCCATTTGAATGTGCCATCTGTTTCCTGTTGACAGCCTGAGTGATAGACCATGTTGATCTGTCCATTGGGATTTCAGGCTAGAATTTGGAAGAGAGATTAGGGTTGGAGAGAGAGATTCTTGAGGTCAATCTAAGCAGGAGGAATAAATGAGATTGCTGACTGAGAGGGAGTAGATGAGGAAAAGAGCATCAAAGCCAGAACCTTGGGTGACCTCCATCTACTTCAGTCAGTGAGAGAAGGAATACACCAGCTTTGAGATTGAAAGTAATAACAACTCTCTTTTCTTATGACCCTGATGCTCTTAACAACATCCTTCCAGGAAAATGTAGAAATGCAATAATCCTATTGACAGGGCAGTCATTTTAAAACATCTAAGGGGTGCCTGACAACTTGGACTTGGTTTGGAAACAGATTCTGAGTTCATTATGCATACCTATTTGTATAGGAATTTCACCTCAAATTTTTTAATTTTATATCTTAATGGGCAATACATTCACATAATTCAAAAATCAAAAAGTAAAAATAAAAAGGTATATGTTGAGAGTCTCTTTCCCATTCACATTGTTTCTTGTCCCCTGCTTTCTCCAATATAACTTTTTTTCTCCTTTTTCTCCCCCAATCCCCCTCACCCAAGTGGATAGTTATATATTTTAGTTGTGAGTCCTTCTAGTTATGCTCCAATATAATTTTTTTAGTTGCTTGTATATTCTCCCTATATTTCTTTATGTAAATACAAGTTAATATAACTATATATTCTTATTGTCCCTTTTTCTTACACAAAAGGTATTATACTATGTGTACTATACCTTATATTTTTCACTTAACAGTATATCCTAGAGTTCGGTCCATCTTCCTCTAGGGTGCTTCCTCATGTTTTTCATGACTGCACAGAATTCCACAAGTGGAGTTACCATTGTTTATTTACCCAGATGTAGAGGATCTTTGATGAGTGCTGCCTACAACCATGGTCCCTAACTATAGCTCTCAAACCTCTTCCCCTCCCTGGAAACATCCACTGTCCCATTACCACACTCTCCTCTTCAGGGCTTTGTCTCCCTCTCAGTAGAGAAAATTGAGGGCTTCATAAGTTGCTTCCTCAATTTCCTGTTATCAAATATAAAAACCCTCCTACATTTACGCTTATCCTCTTCTTCCCTTGGGCTGCAATACAGGAGACTTCTCACCTCCTGTTTAATGCCAATCTTTTCATCTCTGGTTAGGGTCCCATCTCTTTTCAGCTTCTCAGGACCTTACACTGCCATTGACACTCGTTTCTCTCTTGTATATTAAACTTCTCCCTCGCAACTGGATCATATAAAAATACAACCCTCCCTCGACTCTATTCTCTCTCCAGCTACTGCCCTATCCTTTTCTTCTTCAGAGCCAAATTTCTTACGAGAGTTGTCCATAGTCAAAATTTCAAATTTTCCTGCTTGCTACTCACTCCTCAATCCATTTCAGCCCAATTCCACCCCCATCACCCACACAGGGTTTTCACACCAAGCTGCCAATGACGCTCAGATCATTGAACAAATGTAAGTTTCAATCTTAGTTGACTTCTCAGCAACATTTGACACTTTTTATGATTCTCTCCCTTTTGGAAATACTTGCTGTGATGACACTACACTCTCCTGGATTTCCTTTTACATCTCTGGCTACTTCTCCATATGCTGGGAATAATACTTAATCTGTAGTTAGATGTTCAAGCAATAGGGCCGAAAGTAGGGTGAACTGAGTTAGGCATTTGAACTCTCTCACTTAGGTGCAAAATTTAAGGGGGCGCTAAATAACTTGGTAAACAAGATAAATAATAGTTCAATGCAATATTTAAAAAAATTCGATGCAAAAAATCCACATTGAGGAAGATAAACTAACACATGGACAAAGAGAACAGATTAGTGGTTACCGGGGAAGGGGGATGAGGGGGTGGGCATAAGGGGTCATGGGGTACATTTATGTCATGACTGACAAAGTACAACTGAAATTTCACAATATTATAAACTATTATGACCTCAATAAAACTTTTAAAAATCCACGTTAAACAAAAATATCAAAATTTTAGATGAAGACCAGTGCTATGCTGATTCAGATTGGAGCCTGAGGCAAAAGAAAACATGCATGGCTATATATATGTGTTTTTATGTATTTTGTAATGGTTAGTTTGTTCCCTGAACATTGAAGTAGTTGGAAAAAATATTGAAAAACTGAAAAGTAGATGTATTAGCACATTAAGTTGAAACATATTTCATTTATACCAAAAAGGAATTATGATTTTACCTCAAGTTAAGCGAAAATTATTTAAGATCATCACTTGATCAAGAGAAGTTTTAAAACATGGCAATTCTGTTGTCTTAATTGAAAAGAGGTAATCAAAGAAGTAGATTTAAAAAATATTATTGACCAGTTTGCTTCCATTAAAGCTGGGGGCATATTCTTCCGTTTACCTCAAATTCCAATATAGTGCATCATGGAACTGTCAAGTAATACCACAATTTATTCTACTTTTTTTTAACCAAAGTTCAGACGTTTCCCAACTGTCCTAACAGCCTGGTGAGAAATTTAACCTCAGTCGTTTTTGGAGCTTCCCGTGATAGAGCTGGGCAAAGATCTGGAAGCCATCATACCCTCAGGCACTGAGGAGAGCCCTCTGCATATTGGCCACTGATTCTTATTACCTCCAGAATATGCTCGCTCATGTCCACCTGGGGCCTTCAGGCCCAGTGGTTCGGCTGCGTCTAAGGTCTCTGAAAGGCCCTGGGAACTTTGCTAAGCTTGCAAGCTTGAGCCATGTGTGGGGCTTTACTATTCAAGACCCCTCAAGTGTTTCTCCCCTTACTTCATAGCTTCCCTTTGTCTTCTGGACATCTATCAAAAACTGCAATAGGCTTTACTTCAGAATTATTTTATTTTAGTTCTTGCCAAGATCCCTGAAGCCAGGAATAATAAAACCAGGCTATTAGCTCAAAATGGGAGGAAAGGGGAAAATACGAGTGAGAGAAAACAAAAATCAATTTTCCTGCAGACTATCCTGCCACATCAGCCTCTTTTGCAGGTTCACCTTCCTCCTCTTAGTCATCCGGTGTAGGTATTCTGCCTGGCTGGGCCCAAAGCCTCACTCCATGTCCTCTCCCAGAAAATCTCTTTCGCTCCCCTGGCTCTAGTTTCCATCCATAAGCCGGTGACTCCCTGATTTGTTTCTCCAGCTCAGATCTCCACACTGAGCCCCAGAGCAATGTGTCCAACTGCTCAGTACCTCCATGTGGACAGCTCTCGGTGACATCAAACTAAATATGCCCAGTCCCACACTGGCAGTCTTCTCCCTCCAATCCTGTCCTTTCCTGGTGCGGTCAGAATCAGAGTAATCACTCTAGACTCCTCCCACTCCCTTGCCTTCCATCTCTAACTCATCCCGGCATCCCCTCCACTTCCTCTCCTACATAGCTCTCTAATCCTAAATAACTCCATTTCCACTGCCTCCACTCTACTCTTACCTACCATTGTCTCTCTGCTAGAGTATTGTAAAAACCTAATGGGTCTTCCACGCACCCTATCTGGGCCTCCTCCCATCTCACCTCCACACTGCCGCCAGAGTAACCTTTTGAAACACACATCTGAACATGTGACCTTCTGGCTTAAACGCTTCAAAGGTTTTCCTTTGCTCCTGGAAATACACCAAGCTGTATGAAGGCTTTGCTTGATCTGGCCTCCTGCCGCCTCTCCCACCCAGCAGCCTTCCTCGCTCCGTCTTCCTCTCCTTTGCTCCCTGAGCTCCAACCATACAAGCTGTTCTTTCCTACACACGCATTTCTCATTTTTGTCATTATGTACTCATTTGCATGATTATGTGATTAATGTCTGCCTCTCCCACTAGACTACGTGCTCCATGAGAACAGGGGCTGTGTGTCCCAAAGCCTCACACAGAGCCTGTGACATTATGTACAAATGTTTGTGGAAAAATTAATGAATATATTGCATTATTTCTTTGAGAGTGAAACCCTTCTGAAGTTTAGAAGTATATTTGTGAGGGATTTTTCTTTCAATAATGTTTGAGAATTATAGTGTTCCAGACACTGTTTTTAAGTGCTCTACTTGTATGAACTCAGTTAATCCTCGCTATAAGCCTAGGAGGTAAATGTTATTTTTATCCCCAATTTAAAGATACTGAAGCTGAAGCACAGAGAAGTCAAATAACTCACTCATGGTCTCATAGCTAATAAGCAGTGGAGCTGGGACTCTAACCCAAAAATTTTGCATTGGACCCTGTGTTTATTCAGCAAAAATCACTGAGCAAAGTGCCAGGCACCAGACAGTAATGGGCTAGAAAACATTCAAAAAAGGAAAGTATAGAAAAGAAAGAGATTAATGTCTGTTCAAGTGTAAGAGACACTATGCAGAGTATATATATATACCCCATCTTATTTAATCCTCTCAAAATGGAGTAAGCAAAGTATTATTAAGCCCATTTTGGAGATAAGGAAGCTGAGGCTGAGAAAGTTTGCATAACTTGTTGAAGATCACATAAGCAGTATAAGGCATATCTGGAATTCAAACCCAGGCTAGTCCGACTCTAAGACCAGTGATCTTTCCGTGTGAAGTCACCTCCAGAGAAAGCTGTTTGAAACTGCTTCCTTTCCATCACCAACTGATTGATTGATTTATCTATGGGTTCGGTGATCTGCAAATGTTAGTGTGCATAAGAATCACCTGGAAAACTTGTTCAAATCATGGATTCCTGGGTTTCACCATTAAAGAATAAGGTGTGGAGTAGGGCCCATTAATCTACAATTTTAAACAAGCACCCCAGGTAATTCTGGTATAGGTGATTCTAGTCTGGTGGTTCCAAAACTTGAGCACCAAACAGAATCATCTGGATGGGTTGATAAAGGACAGATTGTTAGGCTCCACTCCTAGATTTTCTGGTTCAGAGATCTGGGGCAGCCAGAAAAAGTTCCTAGGTGATGCAGGAACCAGCTTTGAGATCTACTAACAATACTCTGAGAGACACTTCACTATTTAATTTAATTCTCCTTGATTCTACCACTTTTGAAGCAATTTCCAAAATACACATGCCTCTACTCTGCCATCCTTCCATACCCTCCTCTTTAAGAATTGCAGAAAATAGCAGATTCAGGAAACTAGAGAAAACTTATGTTGGCATGAAATCCTTCAGCAGCTTTAGATGGAGAATCTCCTACCTTCAAAATAATATGACCTTTGCACAAAATTCCATAATATTAGATGTCTCTAAGTGCGACTGATCCCAGATAAGAAATAAGCAGAACTTGGAACTTTTTTTTTTGAGGAAGATTAACCCTGAGCTAACTGCTGCCAATCCTCCTCTTTTCGCTGAGGAAGACTGGCCCTGAGCTAACATCCATTCCTCTACTTTATACGTGGGACGCCGACCATAGAGTGACTTTTGCCAAGCGGTGCCATGTCCTTACCTGGGATCCGAGCCAGTGAACCCCAGGCCGCTGAAGCAGAACATGTCCACTTAACCGCTGTGCCACCAGGCTGGCCTCCAGAACTTCGAACTTTTTAGCCTATCCTGCTTTAAGATTTAAAAGTCGGGGAAATTAGTTTCTGTGCAACTATATGTATGTGTGTGTGTGTGAGTGTATTGAATAGAATATAATTTGCATTGAAAGTTATTTAGCTTTTGGGAATCTTGGAGGACAAAGTGTGTGACATATCCAATTTAATATGGGGGAATATTGTAAATTGAAATAAAAAATAGGATTAAAAGTTTTAACCTCATCTTGTCTTAGGTTATCTAATATTGTCCAAGACACAGAAAAATACCATGTGAGTGTGTGTTTGTATGTGTGTACGTATGTGAGCACACATGCATGCAGCAGCCTTGCTTAGTTTCGTGGTCCAAACTCAGCAAAATGCACAAAGTAAGCAAAAGCATAAAGGACGAAGATCCGATGATTCAGGGCCCATTCACTTGATGAATTTTTGAGATGTGTTAGGTAATCTTTTCAGGGTATGTGATCTATGAAGATATTTTCCATAAAGGCATTTGGTGAATGAGTTCTTGACGAAATGTATTTTCAGACTTCCATATCTTCAGAAATAACTCAGTCCTTTCATATTTTTGAATTAAATAAAAGATTTATGTTTCTTACAGGCATCCATGAGGAGAGCTGTCAACATTTCATCTTGAACAACCTCTGCTAAGATCGATGTCTCCAAAAGCCTCCTCTTCTGGCCTCCAGCTCCTCGTTCCAAAGCAGTGGGCTCACAGCGTGTGGAATCCCGTTTGACTGTAGTAATGAACCTCAGACACCTGATTTACCTTCCTGACTCTTGTATATGCTTTACTGACTGAAAATCAACTCAATTGGTTTTCCCTTTCTCTTTTTACTACTTTCAGCTTAAAAACAAAGAACTCTTCTTTCCTGCAGCTATCCACAGGAAGTGAACATTTTAAAATTACAAATCAAATGTCTTGGTATGTAGGGACTTATGTTTTTGCAGGATTTTGATGATTAAGACCTCTGAGGATGCCAATGGACATCGCAGATTTTTTCTTTTCTTTATTAAAATAGACCCAACTTCAGGAAAATTTGAGATACATGGCAGAGCAAAGTATCCCACTAAGTGTAATCCTGGACTAACTTGACTCTTACACAGAGGAAGCGGCTGAGGGCAGAGCTGCCAAGCACATGGGATCTGGAACCAGACGCCCTGAGTTCCAATTCTGGTTCCCATGGTTACTTGTCATGTAACCTTGTGGAAGTTACTTTACTTCGCTGTGTGTCGTCTGTAAAATGGGATTCTAATAATACCTATTTCAAAGAATTATTCTTAAGATTATATGTAAAAGACACTTGGAACAGTGCCTTGAAGATGATTAATACTCCGTAAGTATTAGCGGTGCTTGTATTGTTATAATTATTATTGAAAGGTTCATATAATGTTAACACAGAAATGAGAAGTAATTTGATTCTAAAGGATAAGTCTTAACGATGGTTTGGTTACTGAAAAATGTCATTAATGCCTATTTAAGGAAAAAAAGAATAGTTCTTAGTTTACTTGATTCCAAATTAAATGAAAAAACTGCTTTCTGTAGAAAGTTACTATTTATTGCTAAGAAAGTTAGATGTTACAAAATGTGTAACAAACACCATATAGCTCAAAAATATCTCAAAAAAACCCTTAGATTTTAGTTGTGAACAGAAGCCATTACATTACTACCTTGAGACATTTGCTGAGAGGGAAGCCACAATTATATAATCAAGCATAATGAATGCATATTCATTTATTTATACTGCAACTTATGCCAGAAAGGAGTAGAAGCTGCTATAACGAGGGAATCACAAGGGAAATATAAAGATAAGGAAATCTTCTAATGTACTAGGCTAGCTCTCAGTGCATACAGAATACATTGTGAAAAAATGTTGCAAAGAAATATAAATAAATAAAAAATATAAAATGCTCCTTCTACATTTTTATTACTGGCACCACATTTCCTTTCTCGAAGAATCAAAATTTTATTTGAATCTTTCCTACCCCTCATTCCCCATATTCAATCAATAACTGTGCCTCAGTTTCCCCTTTGCAGTATTTCTTGGATCCACATCTTTTCCTTCTTTCTACTGCCAATACCTTAGTTCACATTACCTCTTTAATACGAATGGTTTTCTATCCATCTCTTTGTCCCAGTCTCTCCCCTCTCCATCCTCGTTTGCTTCTCTTCTACCATTAAAATTAATCCAGTACAATGCCACTAAAATTTATTTTTCTAAAGTACGTATCTGGTCTTGTCATTTGCCTGCTAAAGAACCTCTGTGACTCCTTATCGCTTTCTATTTTTATTATATTTCATTTGTACCTCTTCCATGTTACTTAATGTTTTCTACCTTATATTATAATAATGTTTGTAAACATTTGAGTTTTTTTACTAGAAAGTAAGCTCCTTGCATTCTTTTCTCCACAGCATCTAGGATATTGTCTTAAGGTATCAATGAATGTTAAAAAAAATAAATAAGTAAATAAAACCTTAGAAGAAAATTTTATCACATTGATATGCATTTCTAACTACTACAACTATATCTTTATGATGACATAATTTGATCAGGATAAAGAGAGACATAAATCACCAAATTAGGAAAACGTAACCAATTCGAGATCTTAATTAGAGATTTGCAAGATGGTCATATAATTCCACTAAATTGAAAAGAACACATTTTCATCTTGTTGCCTGCTATATGAATTGTGTCAACTAAAATATTACTCAAAGGTTAAGGAAAGCCAGTAGAATGAAAAAAACCAAAAAAACCGTAATTGAAAATAAAAACATTTTAATTTTTATTTTTTAAAGATTGGCACCTGAGCTAACAACTGTGGCCAATCTTTTTTTTTTTTTTTCCTGCTTTATCTCCCCAAATCCCCCCAGGTACATAGTTGTATATCTTAGTTGCAGGTCCTTCTAGTTGTGGCATGTGGGACACCACCTCACCGTGGCCTAATGAGCAGTGCCATGTCCGTGCCCAGGATCCAAACCAGTGAAACCCTGGGCGGCCGCAGTGGAGCGTGCAAACTTAACCACTCAGCCTGGGGGCCGGCCCCTAAAATACAAACATTTTAAAAGGTAGCATGACACCATTGATTCTAACGAAAATGATGAGCTACAATGCCCTTACATGTAAGGTAGCAAGCTATTTAGTAAGTTGGACACCTTTGAGAAAATTTATAAACACATGACCATTGAAAGAGAGTAATTCATTTGTGCATTTATGATTCTGCAGACAAATAACATTCTTGGCAATGTGCGTTTAAATGTTGTGTGACCCCAGAGTACAATTATATGAAGATGCATTTTTAGCTTGTGTACAATTTGCATTGTAGGATGTTGAGTCTCAGAAGAAAATTCACCCAGGGATTTCATCAGATGTTAAAAAGAGCTGAGAAAAATAAACAGGCATTTTAATAATGACTCAGGTAAGGTAAAGATAACCATCTCTTAGTATCTATAATCATCACAAGGATTAAAGTTTGTGTCTTTCTGTATGATGCTAATACCCATAGCTACTAAGGATTACGATTGTTGCTGTATAGATCTCCAAAATATTTCTCTTTGTGGTGTTTTAAAAGTTTATTGAATTGAATTTGAATGAAAGACAGGAGCTTCGTTACACATTCAGATTTTTATAAACCACCCCTCTGCTCCCCTTGAGTGTGGGCTCAATTTATTGACTTCCTTCCAAAGAATAGAGTATGGGAAGGGGAAAATATTAACTTTCAGTAGAGAAACTCAGCAAACACTGCCTTAACCAAACGATGAAGGATGACACCACCAGTGATGTTGTGTGGGTGTCATGTTCATCTGATATGTGTGATGTGAAGGCCACTTCACCTCTGTGGGATTCTTTCCAAAATCTCACAACCCCAGTTTAGTCATAAGGAAAACATCAGACAAACCCAAACTGAGGGACACTGTACAAAATACCAGACCAATACTCCATAAAACTGTCAAGGTCATAAGAAACAAGGAAAGACTGAGAAATTGTCACAACCAGGGGAAACTAAGGAGACACGACAAGTAAGTGCAACTAAATCTGTTGTTCTGCCTCTCACACACAGCAGACACACAGCCACAGCACGCCATTGCTGTCTAACGCTATATATTATCATTCCAGGAGCACTTGGTTAACGATGCTGTTTGGTGAAATGAGCAAGAAAATGTATAAGAGAAAGCAGTTTAAAGACAGGACATAGGGAAGCTTAAGGAAAATCAAAAGCTTTGGAAATAATGTATAACTTAAACATTTTAAAAAGAGTATATCGTACTTTCTACAGCTACCCTGGAAAGAGCCAACATAATAGAAATTCACTTCCACTGTGTTGTGATTCCATTCAAATTCAAGTAATCTATATGTTTATGCTTTTCTCAGGAAAGGCTCTGTCCTGTTATCACAGCATAGAGTTCTAAGCTCCTATTACCCTCTGGGGAGAGCTATGTTTTGTTGGGTCTTGTGTAATGAGGTTACAGCCTATATGTACTCTCTGAGAGAATATCTGAGCATTTCAAGTTCTTTTGTTTTTTTTTTAAGTAGACTTTGGCTGCTCACTTCTTGTAAATGTGAATAAAGGGAGATGGCTTTTAAAAAACTGATGTAATCCTAAAAGTGAAGGCCAGCGCACTAGGTCATAGCATTCTCCACCTCATCTTCATTTTCTCAGTGGCAGATTGTCCTGCTGAATATTCATGAAGACCATGACTAGCTATTCTTAAATATTTACAAGAATATATTTTTATTACTGCCTTTGGGAGGCTAGTTCATATTCTCATTGTAAAATTTCTTCTTGATTAATCTTAATAATCTTATAAGCAAGTTTTGCTCATTATTACCAGTTTACCTTTTACCACTACTCTTAATAGTTTTTAAACTTTGTTATACATTTGCAAACACTGTTATGATTGGTTAACCTATATTTTCCTTCCAAAGGGAAAATTTCAAGAACTACTGCATTTTCTGCATCTGCATCTAGACGAATGCCTTTGTATCCAATCTACTATTGGAAAATTCATTCATGATTGTGCTGGGACGATTACAAATATCTCCGGAAATTTAAAAACTCTGTTCTCACAGAGTTTGCCGTTAAGTAACATGTTGTGTATCAAACCTTATTTTCCTGTGGATTCCAGTAACAAATGTTTCATAATTTTCAGTGTGATTTTCAGACTGAAGGAGCAAAGTCTCTTTGGAACAGCAAGAGCAGTGACAACGAGAAAGAAGTACAGAATGTCAGGATTTGATGGAGCCTGAGTCCCGGTGAGGGGATGGTATGGAAAGACTGGCTGTTCATTTTCCCAAGGCTTTCCTTCTGTCTGATGCCTCCTGAGTCCTCAAGCATTATGGGACTATGGTGGGAGGAAGAGCCCACTTCTGAAGAACAGAATGAAGAGGAAAACTCCCATCATCCTTCCTTCATTGTCTTCCCTCCCTCTCCTGTCAGCTGGACTTCTGGGCAAGGCTGCATCCAAAGATTGACCTCATAGACTTGAACTCATTGGCATTGCTGGCTCTCTTTGGAGACAGGCTTTAGAACACCTGCTGTGCTTACTATAGGGTCAGGCAACATTTACATTGTTACAGCACATCAAGAAAGAACTTTCTAATGTTCATTATTGAAATGCCAAATAGTTGCTGTCTCCAACAAGATGTGCATGGTTTTACTTATGTTAAAATACATTTGTCTGGCTTTAAAAGCGGCTCTCTGAGCCAGCCCTGATGGTCTAGTGGTTCAAGTTCAGTGCTCTCACTGCTTTGGCGACCGAGGTTCATTTCCCAGTGGCAGAACTACACCACCCGTCTGCCAGTTGCCACGCTATGGTGGGGGCTCGCACAGAAGAACTAAAAGAACTAGGACAACTAGAACATACAGCTGTGCACCGGGGCGTTGGGGAGAAAAAAAAGCAGCTTTCCATGTAGACAATTTTCCTTATATTAAAAATATTTCTGCTTCTAAGAGAGTAGTTTTGCTTGACTATGAAGCTGGTCTCCCTTGATCTGTATTTGGTGCAGGGCCTGAATCTTTATGGGTCCCATGTCTTTCAGTAATGTTCTTTCTGATGCTTTTATAAGTAACTTTGCATGTATTTGTGCTGATTTTTTTTTCTGCCTTGTCTATGCATTTCCCAAGGAAGCCTACAGGATTGAAGCTACTAAGAATGGGGACTTCTTACTAATATTTGTGTCTCCGGAGCCTATCTAACACAGTGCTTGACACAAAAAATGTTTCATTCCTGTTAAGTAAAATATACAGAGAGTCATTTTCTTATACCTTTCTTCCTTCTGACATGTGCCACTACAGAATTCAGGGTTCACACTTTGGGCAATTCTGTGGTGTCGAGGGTCCTGCATCATTAATAGATTCTGGGGAGTTGTGAGCAAGCTTACCAAGTTTCTTTCCTCTTGGCTTGACATGGGTTCTCACAAATTACCTGATTCTACAGCAAATATCTATTACCTCTTGGTGTTTGTTATCCACTGACCTATTTTTCTGGGGACCACTTCTTTTCTACCTTCTCATGTTGTTGAGGTATTCTGTTGCCTCTATTTCTGACCTCATTTGCAGAAGTAGAACAACTTAGAAAACCTATAGCAGTTTTTAGAGAGTTGAAAGGAGTAGCCTGGTGGATAAAATAATAAGTCTAGTGAAGGAATTCCACAAAGGTAGGACCAGAACCAGGTGAAATTGTGAATCAACCATGAGATCATGCCTACCATCTGCCTCCCAAGGAATGAATTTTGTAGATACAAATAAGCTAGTTGGAACCTTAAGACAGGTTGGTTACAAATTTTTATGGTCATTAAATTCCACTACATTAACAGTACCCCTTCCCCAGTTCTAAGATATCCCTTCAATAGTCTTCTTAGCTTTGAACTATATGCTTCACCATCGTGTGGAACACACCCCTCCCCATTTTTACCTCTTCCTACTAAATCATCCATTTCCAGTTCAGCACTCTCTCTGTCCAGGTTCCCTTCCCTTCCCCCCCCCCCCCACCCCAACACCTTTTACTATTTTTTGCTTTGTTTTGTATGCAACCAACATTATTTTGTGGGAAAGGCTACTTGATCTTCTATTCCAGGGCCTCCGGCAGTTCTCTCTGACTACCGCTCCTTTTTCTACCAGCCCTTGACTCACTGGAGTGGGAGAAGGAGGTCGGCATTCTCTGCTCCTCATTTCCTTTCCCAGACCATTGTCCCTCCAACTTCCCATGAATGACCCCACTATGCTCAGTATTTCAAAGGCTCAAAAGCAACTCCTTTTCTATGTTAGTCTATGGATTACACCTCTACATCTCATATCCGTTCCCACTGCCACTGCAAACAGTCAGAAACTCTTTTCTCTGCCCAAACTGTTTTTATGGCATTCCAACTAGTTACCTTGATGCCAGTCTCTCCTTCTCCCACTTTAAACCCATTGTTTACTCTACATACTGCTTACTTAATCTAAAAAGTCAATTCTGATCTAGTGGAAAAACAAGAGAAATCAAAGCTGTCTTTACTTACTGGAGTAAGCTCAAACTCTTCAGTCTAGCATCCAAGGCTCCCTATAATATGTCCCAACATTTAACTCCAGTTTTATCTTTCCATGTGGTCCCCTTTAACCAGTATAGACTATGTCCTTTTCCTGTCTTGTGGGATTTTCTGCTTTTAACAATGGTATTAATAGCTGCAATTTATAGAGCACTGTGTCCAGGCATTGCATTAAGCACTTTATATTTTGTCAACTCAACAACAGTATAAGGTAGGAATTATTATCCCATTTTAGCAGATGAAAACATTGTTATAGGGAGTTACAGGGATCTCCTAAATCACATAGCTAGAAAGTAGCAGACTCAGATTTGAACCCTGTCCATCTGTCTCCAGGACCCACGCTCTCTCCTCTGTTTGAAATGTACTACTCTTTACTTATAAAAATTTTTCACATCCTCCAAAAACCATCTCAAACGTGTCTTCCTTCATGAAACCATTTTTCATCCCTCTGACCAAATGGGATCACCCCTCTTTTGCACCTCCACAGTACCGGCTGGAACGTTTATTGTGCCACAAAATATTCTGCCTTATAAAGTTCTATAGAAACTTTGCTTAGCCTTTCCAAAAGCCAAGTTGACAATAGGATATGGCTGCTGCCCTACTGGAGCTTACACACCTTGTGTTACTTACTGCCTTTTGTATTCCCTTTGAACTTAGCGGCATTTATTACAAGGTATTACATTGAGTCAATATCTATCTATCTATCTATCTATCTATCTATCTATCATTAATCACTCATCTACACACTGGGCTATTTTGTAGAGGAATCTGACAGAATGCTTTCCTAGACCACCTTTCTCAGAATACTGTGGCCACAATGGCATTATGGAAACTCATTTTTACCATTGTCATTTGTGTAAAAAATTGCATGCTCTATATTCAAGAAATTTTTTGTTCAACGAAAATAATAAACTGTTTATATGTCTCTCTGTGTAGTATAATCAAAGGATCCATGTCATCAGCTGCTTTTTTTACAGTCCCACTTCTTTTAGACCTGATGTGAAGACAGCTTGTTTTTCGCTCAACAGCACTGAGGAAAAACCAGGCATGAGGAAAGAGGCTAAAGTAACAGTTAGTGGCAGAATAGGGGTTTAAATCTACGTGCATTTGATGCAAAATACCACAGTTCATAACCAATATGCTGCGCTACTGCAAAACATTTGCCTAGCCATTATGTTGCCTACGCATACAGTCGTGCTATTTTGACAATACATTCTGGCCTCTAGGATTAGAATTTGTGTTTTCCCAAAAGAATTTAGCTGCCCGTTGGTAATTTAAGATGGAGGTTGTTTGTTCCTTTTCTTGTTTCATTTTTGATATAGAGGAAATGTCCTATTATTTGTCCAAAGGGAATCTCTTTTAATTGTGCTTTAGACTCTACCCCTGTAAAGGATTAATACAAACAGTTGATCTTATTGTCATTTTTCCTATTACATTTCAAAAGACAACTTCAAGTTTTGGGGTTAGCTTGCTGTCATCACTCTTATCTCTTCTATTCATTTAAATCGAAGTTAAGTGTAACTTTGAGAATGAAGAATATTTAACTGCCTGCGTCTTCTGACTTTAACCAGCATTTTCTGAACCAGAGGCGGATCCAGTTTGCAATCCAGTACAGTGCATATGGGAGGGAAAAGGCAAATTTAATCTGCATGAATAATAAGAAATCTATTAAAATGGACCTTACAGTAGATCTCCACTCCTTTCAGAATAGCATGCAAATTTCTCCAGAAGGTGCATACTGTTCTTCATAAAATGATTCTTTCTTTACCATTCTGGCCTCTTTTCTCAGCATTTTCTCCTCTCGCTTCTATTCTAGCCATGCTGAACTTCTTATAGGTCTTCCCAAAAGACATGCGTTTTCTCACCTGTGAAACTCTATACATGTTGATCTTTGCTCCCTTTACCTTACCTACGCGACCCCTATTGGTCCTTCAGGACCAAACTCAGGCTGCACCTCCTTCTGGGCTCCCTAACTCCCTCAATGTCTTAGTAAGTAGGCCTACCCTGCTTATTTCCCACTGGTAACATGCGTCCTACTGATTTGCAATTGGCTGTTAGCTTTCCTGTTTTCCCAAGCAGCCTGTACACTCCACCAAGGGCAGGAGCTCCACCAAGAGCTCCAGAACCTCAGATGGTGTTTGGAACACAGTAGGTCCTTATTACATTTTTCCTGGATGAATAAATAAATGGATGAAAGAATTCTCTGCTAAGATGAGATAGTCAGCCTTGTATCTTTTAGGTCTAAATATTATTCCCTATGACCTTACTATTCCCTGAAGGACTTGAAAGACTGAATTATAGTTGTTTAGTAGCATCCAAATTATTAAAATGTTTGGGCAACTGCCAGATTTCTTTTTATCATATGCATACTTTGCATCTGGGTATTTTGTTTGCAAAGGGATAATTCTTCTGGGAAATACTATAGACATTCATAGTGAATACATCATCAAAAAAGATGGATCAGCCTAAACTAATCTGAGAAACTAAATATAACTGAGTGGAAAAGAAATAATGCTTACTGTTATTAAGAGGGAAAGCACACACTGCATTTTTTTTCCGTAATCAATTGCAAATTTACATTTGATAACTCTGGTTGTTGTTTAATCAAAAATGATTATCTTCCTTGATTAGGAGTATTTTTTTAAGGAAAAGGAATTGCTAATTAGTTCGCTATCACTCTGTTGAAGGTGTTTGCAATTAAATTGAGGAGGCAAAGAAAGCTGCAAATGATTCAAATGCTGAAATGTAGTTACCAAATATTGAAGGAGTATTTCTTTTCAAACTATGTGAAGGTTTAAACTTCTCCAAAAATGGCAAACTCTACTACCTGAAAACCCATTCTTACAAAAAAAAAATATCTGCGAACTCTTGGTTGAGCCTAGAGACTGATTATTCAACATTTTTATTATACCTGTACCTAAAAAAGAAAGTAAATTGTCATTTAGATAAACACGTGATATCTGACCATTTTGAAGTTGTTTGTTCTCTTCATTAATATGGCACGGACTATGCATAACAGCTGCTTCTGCGTAGCTGTTACTTCAGACCTGGTACTGAGTTTCCACAAAGCTTGAAGGTTCACACATCATATGACTTTTATTTCTGTTGTTTTCACCTGGAGACAATACCTGCAGACGAATCTGTAACGGTGCGCTGGTTTCTTTGATAACAACATTTGGAGATGTTTGCTCCTTAGAAAGTCGAATTGCCTGAAGCTAATGTTTTCCGTCTTCACCATGCTTAAGCATAAGTTCAGTAGTGTTACCTTCCTAGTATTTGTTTTATTCACACTGCTGTACAATAGAGCTCTAGCACTTTTTCATCTTCCAAAACTGAAACTCTATATCTGTTGAACAACTCCCTGCTTCCACCCTTGCCACCCGCAGCCCTGGCAACCATTCTACTTTCTGGAATTTTTTCCAATTTTTAAAAATTGTGGTTAAAATACATATAAAATTTACCACCTTAACCATTTTCAATTGTACAGTTCAATGCTATTTAAGTACATCCATAATGTTGTGCTACCATTACAACCAACCATCTCCAGCACTCTTCATCTTGTGAAAGTGAAACTCTATCCCCATTAAACAAGAGCTCCCCATTCAGACCTTCCCCAGCCCCTGGAAACCACCATTCTACTTCCCGTCTCTAGGATTTTGACTACTCTAAGTCCCTCATGTAAGTGGAATCATACATTATTTATCTCTTTGTGACTGGCTTATTTCACTGAGTATAATGTCCTCAAAGTTCATCCATGTTGTAGCATAAGTCAGAATTTCCCTCCCTTTTAAGACTGAATAATATTCTATTGTATGCACATACTACATTTTGTTTACCTATTCATATATTGGTGGATACTTGGGTTGCTTCCACCTCTTGGCTATTGTGAATAATGCTGCAATGAGCATGAGTGTACAAATCTCTCTTTGAGATTCTGTTTTCACTTCTTTTGGATATGTACCCAGAAGTAGAATTGCTGGATCATATGACAGTTCTATTTTAATTTTTTGAGGAACTATTTTTCTGCAGTGGCTATACCATTTTCATTCCCACCAACAGTCCACAAGAGTTCAGATTTCTCCATACTCTTGCCAACACTTGTTATTCTGTTGTTTTGATAGTAGCCATACTAATGGGTGTTAGGTGGTATCTCACTGTAGTTTTGATTTGCATTTCCCTAATGATTAGTGATGTTGAGCATCTTTTCTTGTGTTTATTGGCCATTTGTCTATCTTTTTTGGAGAAGTGTCTGTTCAAGTTGTTAGCCCATTTTCAAATTGGGTTGTTTGTTTCCTTGCTGTTGAGTTTTAGGAGTTCTCTATATATTCTGGATATCAATCCCTTATTAGATATATGATTTGCAAATATTTTCTCTCGTTTTGTGGGTTGCTTTCTTATTCTGTTAATAGTATCTTTCGATGCAAACAAAATTTACATTTTTCTGAAGTCCAGTTTGTCTATTTTTTCTTTTGTCGCCTGTGCCTTTGGTGTCATATCCAAGAAATCATTGCCAAATCCAATGTTGGAAGCTTTTGTCCTATGTTTTCTTCTAAGAGTTTTATAGTTTTAGGTCTTACATTTAGGTCCTCGATCCATTTTGAGTTGATTTGTCTGTAACAGGGTGTAAGGTAAGGATCCAACTTCATTCTTTTGCATGTGGAAATCCAGTTTTCCCAACACCAGTTGTTGAAGAGCCTATTCTTTTGCCATGTGTAGCCTTGGCAACCTCGTCAAAGATCATCTGACCATAGACGTTAGGGCTTATTTGTAGGCTCTCTGTTTGGTTCCATTGGTCTATATGTCTGTCTTTACACCAGTACCATAGTGTCTTGATTACTGTAGCTTTGTAATATGTTTTGAAATCAGGAAGTATGAGGACTCCAGCTTTGTGTTTCTTTCTCAAGTTTGCTTTGGCTATAGTAGTGCCAAATTTTTTACAATGTACAATGTTAGGTGATATTAAGGAGAATACAGTATTCAAATGTTGGGAAATAAAAGTCTGCTCTCTTTTGCACTCATCAAACCACATATACCACAGCCCATGGTGTGGAATTCTGTCTCCATATTCTATGAGAAACATTGTATCCATGGAGAGTAACCAGAACGAGGAAGGTCTAGAAATTATTTCATATGAAGAACATTTAAAGTTCTTTAAACTAAACTATTGAAATATTTAAACTAAAAAAGAGAAAACTAAAGGAAACCATTACAGCCATCTTTGATTATTAATTCCATCATTTATTTATTCATTCATTCGAAAAATATTCATTGGGGGATGGCCCAGTGGCGGAGTGGTTAAGTTCACATGCTCCGCTTCTGCAGCCTGGGGTTTGCAGGTTTTGTTCCCAGGCATGGACCAAATACCGCTCATCAAGCCATGATGTGGCAGCGTCCCGTGTGCAAAATAGAGGAAGACGGGCACCAGTGTTAGCTCAGGGCTAATCTTCCTCAGCAAAAAAAAAAAAAAATCATTGAATTCTTACTATGTACCAGGCATTCTGCCTTCCTGCTCATATCTGGTATTTTTCCTGTCTCCTTCATGTCCACCCTCAAACTAAGTAGACCATCAATCTTCTGGGATAGGACAGGAAACTAACTCATCTTTATGTCCAGACTGAGTGCTTATGAATGAATCTTATTACCCTGCTATAAAAAAATTCCACATTGGTGCTTTTGTCTTGGCTTAAGCCTAAAAAATAAGCAGCGTATTAATCTACAGAGTCAACAAAATCCAGATCAAAATCCCTGCTGGACTTCAAAAGACATCATTAAGACAACGAAAAGTCAAACAATAGACTTAGACAAAATATTTGCAAAACTCATATCTGATAAAGGACTTGTATCCAGGATATACAAAGAACTTTTATAACTCAGTGAAACGAAGACAAATAACACATCAAAAAACGGCCAAAGAAAACTTGAATAGACATTTTACCAAGAAGATATATAAACATTTAATAAGCACATGAAAAATGTTCAACATCGTTAGTCATTAGGGAAAAGCAAATTAAAATCACAATGCAATACCACTTCACAAAAACTGGAATGGCTATAACGAAAAAGACTATATAGATAGATATAGATAATATATGTTAATAATATACAAATATCATCTATACATACATACACATAATATAAAGAAGATAATAAATATTGGAAAGGATAGAAAGCTTCATACATGGATGAAGGAATATAAAAATGATACAGTCATTTTGCAAAGTGGTGTAGCAATATCTTACAAGTTAAACATAAATTTACTACATGGCCTAGCAATTTCATTCTTAGGTATCTACCCCAGAGAAATGAAAAAAAATTTCCCCACAAAGGCTGCGTGCAAGTGTTCATAGCAGCATTATTCACAACAGTTGAAAAGTAGAAATAACAGATATGTCCATCAGTGGAGAATCGATTAAAAAATGGAACAATAGAATACCATTCATCGATAAAAAGGAACAGAGTACTGATACATGCTTCTACATGGATGATCCTTACAACATGGATGAATCTCAAAAACATCTTGGTCAGTGAAAGAAGCTAGACACAAAAGAACACATATCGCAGGATTCCTTTTATATGGAATGTCCAAAAAAGCAAATTTATAGAGACAGAAAGTACATTAGTGGTTCCCCAGGATTGGGGATGGGAATGGGAAGCAATTAAATGGGTATGAGATTTCTTTTTGTGGTGATGGAACTATTTTAAATCAGATTGTGGTGATGGTTGCATAACTTTGTAAATATACCAAAAGTCACTTGATCATATACTTAAAATGGATGAATTTTATGGTATGTAAAGTATATCTCAATAAAGCTGCTAATAAGGGTAATAATTTTAAAAAACTATATTAGAAATGGAAAGATTACTTGGTCTGACACATTCTTCTTTCTTTTCTTTTTTTTTTTGAGGAACATTAGCCCTGAGCTAACTGCTGCCAATTTTCCTCTTTTTAGCTGAGGAAGCCTGGCCCTGAGCTAACATCTGTGCCCATCTTCCTCTACTTTATACATGTTGTAGTGGTCAGAGTTCTTATTCCCAAGGGATATGATGCTAGGGGAGGATAGGCAAACTGTCGACTGTAGTACCAGGTGACAAGTGCTAAACCCATTCAGGCCCTCAGAGTGCAAGCAACACTGCTAATCTGCTGTCTTAGGCAAAAAAAATTTGTGGAAGGACATGAGGTAGTTCATGAAAACTTCAGGAAAAAATGAAGAAACAGGCCCTCAAAACAACAGAAATGTGAAAAGCTCCAAAGATTCAGAGGACAGGAAAAAAAAAAAAGAGAGCCTCTTCAAGGCTCCACAGTTGGAACAGATCAGCTCCATCATTTCCCAACATTGTGTCAATTACTCTTACTCAATGCAAATTGCAGAAGAGTCTGATTGGTCAAGGTGGATCACATGACCATCCCTTGGCCCGGGAGCGCCAAGCAGCTTCACTAACAATCCTAATAAGACTGCATGTGGCAGGGAAGGACAATTCTCCAGAGGAAAAACGAATTGTTATTTCCAAATAAGGGCAGACACAAGCTATAGACGTCGCCGTGAGAGTGTTAAACAGAGGATCCATCAAGCCAGAGCATTATGAGAGCATAGCCCTAACCAAGTGGTGGAGAGTTTGAGTTGTTTCCAGAGCAAGCAACAGCTAAACAGACAGCTTCTGGGGGTGATTTCTGCAAAATCCTTCCCATCATATCTAGAAACAAGCAAAATTGGACCTAACAGCTTCTCAAAGTTCAACTTTTGTTCTCTTAAACAAATTCTAAATCTTGGGGTCGTCAGAAGGAACAGAAATTCTTAAATAAATCAACATTTGATAATAATAATAACAGCCAGACTACCATCTATGATGTGTTTATCATGTTCCAGACACTGTGATTACCTTATTTCATTTAAACCTGTCGAGAACTGGTGAGGTGCCACTAGATCCCTATAAGGTAGAAACTCTAGTTTCTCTCTTACAAAAGGGAAAGTGTAGGCTTGGAGTGGTCAGGAAACCTGCTCAAAGCGCCCACCATAGGCAGTGCTGTAGGATTCAACTCAGGCTGCTCTGACTCCAAAGGCCGTGTTTGTAACAAATATGCACTAAAAACTCCCAATATCTTTACTATAAAAAAATCAATTATATGTTCTTTTGTTAGTTTTGGCATTGTTCTAAAGTTCAAATTAGTTTGAGTTGGCTTATTTCTATTGGAAAGGTAATATTGTTAAGGCTATAAAAAAATCTAAAATAGAAAATTTCAAACAAAAATTAATCTTAAAATCCTTACCTTACACCATATGCAAAAATTAACTCAAAATGGATTAAAGTCCTAAATGTAAAAACTAAAACCATAAAACCCCTAGAGGAAAACAGAGGGGAAAAGCTTCGTGATATTGGATTTGGCAATGATTTCTTGGATATGACACCAAAAGTACAGGCAACAAAAGTGAAAACAGACAAGTGGAACCAAATCAAACTGAAAAACTTCTGTGCATCAAAGGAAACGATCAACAGAGTAAAAAGGCAACCTATGGAATGGGAGAAAGTCTTGCAAACCATATATCTGATAATGGATTAATATTCAGAATATACACAACCAGAAGAACCTACAACCAGAATATACAACCATGTATCAGGGTCTTTGGGGAGAAGAAGAAAAGAAAAGATTCAGAATATGTAAAGAACTCCTACAACTCAACTACATAAAAAACAAATAACCTGATTAAAACAATGGATAGAGGACTTGAACAGACATTTCTTCAAGGAAGATATACAGAGGGCCAACAAACATATAAAAGATATTCAATATCACTAATCATCAGGGAAATGCAAAGCAAAATCACAATGAGATACCACCTCACATCCATTAAGATGGCCATTATCAAGAAAACAGCAAATAACAAGTGTTGACAAGGATTTGGAGAACTCGGAAGCTTTGTGGACTGTTGGTAGGAATGTAAAATTGTGTAGCAACCATGCAAAACAGTCTGGAGGTTCTTCAAAAAATTAAACCTAGAATTACAATGTGATCCAGCAATTCCGCTTCTGGGTATACATCCAAAAGGATTGAAAACAGAATCTTAAAGAGATATTTGTACACCTGTGTTCATTGCAGGATTATACACAATAGCCAAGAGGTGGAAGCACCCCAAGTGTCCATCAAGGTATGAAAAGATAAACAAAGTGTGGTGTATACTTACAATGGAACATTATGCAGCCTTTAAAAAAGAAGGAGATCCTGTCTCATCCTGCAACATAAATGAACCTTGAGGACATTATGCTAAATGAAATAAGCCAGTCACAAAAAGACAAATACTGTGTGATTCCACTTACGTGAGGAATCTAAAGTAGTTAGACTCTTGGAAACAGAAAGCAGAATGGTGGTTGCCAGGTGCTGGAGGTGGAGGAGGCCATGGGAGTTATTGTTCAATGGGTATAGAGTTCCAGTTTTGCAAGACGAAAAAGTTCTAGGGATCTCCGGCACAATGTGGTGCATATAGTTAACACTACTGTACTGTAACTTAAAAATGGTAAATTTTATGTTATGTATTTTTTATTACAATTTGAAAAAAAGCACTGTTGGCTTAGATTAAGCTTGTGGTCACATGAATTCCCAAGTTCTTAACACAGAAGTTGCCACCAAGTCCAATCTCTGTCATCCTGTACCTGTGAAATTAATTTCTTTCAAAAAACTTAAATGGAAGACTTTGCATTTATTGCTTTAAAATTTCATCATACAGGCTTTAACTCATCATTCCAAGTCTAAGATAACTTAGCATCTTGATGTCCTTGGCTAGTCCCACCAACACTCTATAACCTGCAGCACTTATTGAATATGTCTCCTGTATCCCTAGCCAAGTCACTGAAAACAGGACTCAGACAAGGTTAAGGTCCACAAATGGCCTCTCTTCAAGCACTTTACCTGCACTTTTGTTTTAATATGCTTGTTCAACCAACCCAGGTGTTTATTCATCAAACTTTTATTGGTTACCTACCATGTGTCAGGCACTGTGCTTGGTGCTGGTGATACAAATATGAACACCACAGACACACACACACACACAGAAATTCTACTGTCTCTTCCTTCAAGGAGTCCATATTTCTGTACTTTATTAACAAATATATCATAAAAGACTGTAAAATGCTTCTCTGAAATTCAGAAACATTGATCCTTAATAACAAATGCTTACAACAGCAATTGTATAGCAAAGACGAAGTCTATCTTTCTCTCAAATCCAGGCTGATCCTCTTTTTTCTATGACTGCTATTACAAGTTCTTATGAATACATTTAATTTCACTTTACGTTTTTATGGCCTGGCTTGCCCTAAACTACTTTTAAAAATTCTAACCAATCGTTAAACAATTTTTATACTGAACTTAAATATTCAGTAAAGAAATAAAGATTCTGTTTGGTGTGAATTTGTGTGGTTCATTAAACCCATGATTTTCGTTACAATAATATTTAGAGGACTAATTATCTCTGAGTAATCACAGAGTATGAAGCAATTTAAATGTCATCCCCAGCACAGGTTAGAAGCAAATTTACTTATTAAATTATGGATGTTTTTCTTTATACTGGCCATTTAATAATTTAAAAATGAACATGGCGCTTCATTTCAAAGACGAAAAAATAGATGCAATGGCAGTAGCTTTGCATCAACTCAGTTGAACTGAGTTTGTTTTCTAAAAAATCAAAAACCTCTGTATATTGGAGTTGCAGTTTCAAATGTGATTTTCAAGTAATTTATTTCATTAAAAATTTTCACAACATTGGACTCCATTTTGAAGCTTAAGGAACATTTTAGAATGGGAATTAGCAACTTTTATTCCAAAAAAGGATTCATTTTGTTAGCTGGACAGCGATTATAGAGTGTTAGGTTGACAATATATTGCAGTTTTTGTAAGTCAAAAATGATTGAGGTGCCAGCTCAGTGGCATAGAGTTAAGTTTGCACACTTCACTTTGGTGGCCCAGGGTTCATGGGTTTGGATCTCAGGCGCGGACCTACACACTGCTCATCAAGCCATGCTGTGGCAGCATCCTGCATACAAAATAGAGGAAGATTGGCCACAGATGTTAGCTCAAAAAAAAAAAAGATTGAAAATTGGCAATTTCATAAAATTTAATCCGATGAATATAACTCAGTATGTAATAGGTCTTTAAAACTAGAAATTAACCTTTTAAAATTATAAATAGAATTTAAAACATTACATGAGATTTGAGTTAAAGAAGAGAAAAATCCATAATGTCACCACGCAGATATAAATTCTGTAATCATTTCTGTACTTTCCCTTCCATGATTTTCCCTTGTGCATATTTTTACATGCTTGTAGTCGAAGCATACATCAATGTTGGGATATGCAAAATGTAAAACCTTGCATCATTTATATTTTTAAATTCATGATATAATCTTAATATTTATAATTTTTAATAATTGCATAAGCCACTAATTGGACTATGATTTACTCATTTGCACAGTGTTAAACATTTAGATTGCTTCCAGCTTTTTTTTATTGTGGCCATAATAGTTTATAACATTGTGAAATTTCAGGTGTATATTATTATTTGTCAGACACCATATAAATGTGCCCCTTCACCCCTTGTACCCACCTCCCACCCTCTTTCCCTCTGGTAACCACTAAACTATTCTCTTTATCCATAAGTTTGTTTATGTTCCACAAACGAGTGAAATCATTCTCTTTCTCTGTCTGGCTTATTTCACTCAACATAATACCCTCAAGGTACATCCATGTGGTTGTGAATGGGACGATTTTGTCTTTTTTTATGGCTGAGTAGTATTCCATTGTATATATACCACATCGTCTTTATCCAATCATCAGTCAGTGGGCACTTGGCATGCTTCCACATCTTGGCTATTGTGAATAATGCTGCAGTGGACATACGGGTGCAAAAGTCTCTCTGCATTGTGGATTTCGAGTTTTTTGGTTAAATACCCACTATTTCATATGGTCATATGGTATTTCTATTTTTAATTTTTTTGAGAAATCTCCATACTGTTTTCCATAGTGGCTGCACCAGTTTGTATTCCCACCAGCAGTGCATGAGGGTCCCCTTTTCTCCCCAACCTCTCCAACACTGTTATGTTTTGTCTTGGTAATTGTAGCCATTCTGACAGGCATAAAGTGATATCTAAGTGTCATTTTGATTTGCATTTCCCTGATGATTAGTGATGTTGAACATCTTTTCATGTGCCTATTGGGCATCTGTATATCTTCTTTGGAAAAATGTTTGTTCATATCCTCTGCCCATTTTTTGATTGGCTTGTTTGTTTTTTTTGTAGTTCAGCTGTATGAATTCTTTATATATTATGGAGTATGTTGCTTCTAGTTTTTTGATATTACAAATGATGTTATGATGAGCATCTTCTGAATTGCTAAGAAAAAGTTGCCTCATATTTACATAATCCATTAAAAAAATCTATGTCTCTGTATTTTTCCACTGTTCTGATTTTTTTCAATCAAGCAAGTTATGATGAATACTCTTGGTTCATTGAGAAGTAGAAAGCAGTTCCATAAGTTTTTCTCTGTAATTTACCATTACTGCTCAAAACTGATTTCTTTTGCAGTCATTAATTCATAATGACAACATAATAATAATATCCAGAGCTCACATTCTACTATCAAACTTTCCACTGAGCTTGTAATTAAAATGTCAGAATTCATTCCTGTCCTTGAAAACAATTTTTTGCTTCTGATGATTGAGTCAAACTCTCTCTTATAGCTCTTAATTCTCACATCTACTCCAGCTGCAAAATAAATCCTCAAGGTAAAGAACAAAATAAGAGTTTAGAATTTAAAATCTGTCCTTATCAGACTGACATAGACAACAGGGACAGATGTTGCTTTCTAACTTTTTTTTGGCACACTTAAAAACAAAAATTTGGGGGCCGGCCCGGTGGTGCAGCAGTTAAGTTCGCATGTTCCACTTCGGTTGCCCAGGGTTCACTGGTTCAGATCCCGGATGCGGGTCTACACACTGCTTGTCAAGCCGTGCTGTGGCAGATGTCCCACATATAAAGTAGAGGAAGATGGGCACAGATGTTAGCTCAGTGCCAGTCTTCCCCAGCAAAAAACAGAGGAGGATTGGCAGCAGATGTTAGTTCAGGGATAATCTTCCTCCAAAAAAAATAAATAAAATGAAAACTTGAATTGTTGTGCAACCAGGAGTTTAAACTCTTCTATTGGACTACTGATAAGTTAGAGTTCTTAAATTTTAAAGAGTGTTATTTTTGTGTATTTTAAAGAGATTGTGTTAGCTTCACTCTTAAGTAAGACTCATACAACATCTTGGTCTGGCCCAGATTTCACAGTCTCGTACATGAGTAGAAAAGACTGCTGAAGTACAGTGTAAACTTGAGATATTCACCAGGATAACCTGTTATCCACCTTTGGGTCTTACTTCCTAGCATGTCTGCAGTCAACAAATTACCTGGGGTTCTAGTACTCATGATTCATTTGGAGGACTACTCACCATCATTCCACTTCCAAAGGGCTGTAACAACAAGTGTTAGGAAGTGGGTAAGAGACTGGTCTCCTTGTTTGGATTATTCAATCCACAACTGTGGAAGTGGAAATACACATCATGTCTCATTCATTCTCTTTAATTATTCTTGATGCTAACATGCAGTAGTTGGTAATATCTATGTAGTCAACAAGGAAGTAATATCTAGAATTAGAATGAACCATTTTTTCAGGAATGTTTGCAATCTACTTTCTGTCTACCATCAAACATTCAATGAAGAGAGACCATTCAATTTGACAAATATTTGAGTGCTTCTCTATGTAGGTGAAGATGTGCATCAAAGAAAGTTGTGCCCTTGGCTTTTTACATTTTTCCTAGTCTAATGAAGGGCTAAATTCTTCCAAAATACATCCTGTGGCTGAAAATGTTTTTGTTAGCAGTTATGTAACCTTATGAAAAAGCATGGTCTTCTCCAAATTGGATATACTATAAATTGAAGACATTAGTCATAGCTGGTGCTTTTTTCTTCCATTTGAAACACACACACACTTTAATACTTTTTTTCAGGTCAGATTTTAAGTGGTGTACTGAAATATTAGAGAAGAAATACCACATAAAAAAATGGTCGGACAGATAATATTTTAAACGGCAATCTGCATCAGAAGGAGGAGAAATAGCAGTGTCATTTTCTCACATTTCAACCCCCAGGCATACCTGTATAATTTAGCAAAATGCAACATGATGCAGCACTCATTCATACACTCAGCATGTAATTATTGAGAACTTGTCATGGGCGTCACGCTGTAATCATCTCTGTAGAGGATACGAATGAAAAGAAGGGCCCATCCTTGCCCCCAAGTAGCTTACAGTACCTTTGGGGAGATAAGACAAGCATAAAAAGTATAATAACAGTATGGAATACTGACTCTGACACGGACAATAGGCTTCCGGAAAGCGTGGGGCAGCGGTCTGGGGAGGGCTGTCAAGAAGCAGTGAGGCTTGAGCTGGATCTTCAAGGATAAGTAGGGTGTAGCTAGATGAGGAGAGGCAGGGAGGACGCTCTAGGCTGAGGAGAACATTTACGAAAAGGCAGGTCTTCGTAACAGTGTCCAGGGGATGGTGAGCAACAGACAGCCTGGCTGAAGCAGAGCGCCATGTGGTAGAAAATTAGGTTGAAACTAGATTTGGGGGTGGGGAGGGACAAGGAAGGCAACTGACTCTTATTGCTACCCACTATATGCCAGGCGCTTTATTTATCTTATTGAATCCTTACAACAACCCTGTTTCTTTCCATCTTTATAGATGAGAAAACTGAGGCAGATTATGTGACTTTTTTCAAGGTCGTAAGGCTTTGTTGACATCCCCAGGGTTCAAACCCAAGTCTGTCAGCACATCCTTGCTTTTTCGTCTGTACTGCTTCCTTTAAATGTCTTGCAGAAGGTCTTGGACTCGGTTCTGCATGAATGTGTGAAGATATGACAAGACATGACCAGACATGGTGACTTGTCCTATAAGTGCCTTAGCCTCTAGTGGCCTGAGATCCTAAACAAAGACAAAATAAGTGCAAAAATGCCCTAACTTCCTTAGCAAACAAAACTCATGAGTCCCAAGTTTTATGCCAGGTCGTACATGTTATTTAATTTAACATAACATTTTAGTTTAGTTTTATAAAGTATAGTCCTAGTTAAATCTTGCTCTGAAAAACTTTCAGGACTTTTGTGAAATTATTCACCCTAAACTTTGTGCCAATAAATTTTCCAGAGGAAGATGAATAATGGATTTTTTGTTTGATAATATTATTTATAGGCATCATCTGGTCCCAGTTGCTGAAGACTGAGATTTTGAAACCATGGGACAACATAGGTTCATTTTCTCTAAGTGAAAAAATAGCTGACTCTTTACAGCAGAAAGAGAACAAGAATCCCCTTTTTGTGCGCTGTGCTTTCCTACCGTTCCTTCTTTGTTGTAGTTACAACAGCTGCAATACACTGTACATAAAAAGGGAACGCGGCAGTTAAATATTCATGGCCACTTGCTATTCAATGTGTTTTTACTATTTTTAGCAAATAACAGACTATCTAATGATTCATTTAACCCAGTTTACAAACTTCTAGTATCTAATTTTTTCTATCACTGACAGATTTCTGCTTTTTCTGAAAAAGAGTGCGCTAAAAGCCTTGCCTTCGTGGGGCGTTCCAGCCTCCTAGAAAAGCCCATTTGATGGTCTCAGGTGCTTAGGTTTTAGGGTCTCAGGTCTCAGAGTTGGCCAAGTACAGTATATGCAGGCCAGGGAGAGTATGGAGACAGTATCTTTCCTTCCTGGGGATACGGTCCCTCCAAAATATAAACTGGGGTTAACAGTGATAAAAAGATCAGGAAAAAAGTTCTGCTTGTCTTCTTTCTGTTTTATTGTTATGACAAGGATGTGTTTTTTTTCAGAGATTATCCCCTTAGCAAAACAAAGAGAAAATAAAGCAGAGGAGTGGGGGGAAATGTTTCCTAAGCTGTGTTTACCTTTGGGCGAGCAGGGGTGGCTTCTCCGTGTGGGCACTGTGTGGTCACATAGGGCCCTGCATTCAGAAGGGCATCACACTTGGTTTAATGCTCTGGCCTTACTGTCTGGAAATTCCTAATAATTTTTGAACCAGAAGCCTCGCATTTTCGTTGTGCAGTAGGCCCTGCAAATTATGTAGCTGGTCCCACAGCCTAGTGAAGTATGTGATGAAAAAGATGCTCATTTTGCTCTAAGCAAAAGGCTGGCTCAAGAAAGCAACACAAGGAACCAAAAGAAGTAAAGGAAGGAGAGAACAAAGGAAAGATTTCAATGGTAATGTGACTTTTTGGGACTAAAAATGATGCATATACAACTTGTTCTCAAGGGAAAAAGAGAAATGTGGTTGGAAAGAGAAATTGTATATTTGATACTTTCTCCCATGTGGTTACTTTTTATCCAAATTCTACATTCCTTGTTTACACCTTCTGCATACATGTCCTGCACTGTGCTAACAGTCATTTGAACATAGTCTGTAGTTTTGTACATGTAATTGCTACTGATATCAAAGGTAAAGTATCTTATGTTGATACTATTAAAACCAAGAGTTTTTCCTTGGGGCTGGCCCAGTAGTGTAGCGATTAAGTTCACACATTCCACTCCGGTGGCCCGGTGTTCACTGGTTTGGATCCCGGGTGTCGACATGGCACCGCTTGGCAAGCCATGCTGTGGCAGGCGTCCCACATATAAAGCAGAGGAAGATGGGCATGGATGTTAGCTCAGGGCCAGTCTTCCTCAGCAAAAAGAGGAGGATTGGCAGCAGATGTTAGCTCAGGGCAAATCTTCCTCAAAAAACAAAAACAAAACCAAGAGTCTTTCCATTATTTTTATGTTCTCAAGTGTGGAAATAAATGAAGACCAACTTAATGAGAAAAGCAAAGGCTCTCTATTTGGAGCTCTCTCTAGCAAGGGAGTCAGACACTGTCACTTGCATTTTGGTGGATTCGAAGGCAGGCAGAGGACAGGAAAGCTTAATAATGGAAAGAAGGGAAGACTTCATGTGTGCCCTGACTGGGGGCTTTCGGCCTGGGTGGGCTAAGTAGAAGAGGGCATCCTCTGTGATTGGTAGGGGTACATATCTGGCTTTCTCTTATTGGTCCTAAATTGGAAGCAGAGACAAAAATTAGGGAAGCTGGCAGTTATTAATCACGTCCTGGCTGTGTTGGACCCATTGTTACAGAAGTTATTAGTATGTAGTTTCCTGTGTTGTTACTAGAGATAGCAATCCGGCTTCCTGCAAGTCTGACTTTTAGCAGGCTGGCTTCCTGGATAAGAGGTTGGCTTCTGGGCAGGTCGCTGCGCGTTGTGGGTCACTTCTATTTTTACATGTGTCTGTTTATATATTCAGTCTCCCACAAGATACTCCTTAATGATAGGACTTTGTTGGTCTGGTTACTACAAATTCCCTATTTCATATGATCCCTGCACAACATGTTTTCTTCTTTCCTAGTCAGGGGAATAACAATCTTTTTTCATACTAAATATACCAAATAATCTATTACTTGCGTAGTCTTACTGAAAAGGCCTTATTAGCTGATTAATTTTGAGAGTTTACATGTTAGGAGAAGAAAACAACTTGATTTAAGCCAAGCCTTTGACAATTCTTTTTTCTGCTTCTGTGTAAACAATATGGACCCCTCAATTTTTCTTCGGCTATCTAAACTGCACTCTGATCTAAACTTCAGTTTAAAAATTCCTGACCTTCAAGGAGGAAAGAGGAAGAGACCAGCATATGTTTGGGATATAATGCTTTTAGCCATCAATTCTTAAGAAACAACTGGGCATTATTTTCCCCTGCTTGGACCCTGTAGACTAAGAACATTGTGTCTGACAGAGATTTTGTTACACCGTGATTCCACTTGACAGACGTGGATTTCTGGTTGATGGTGGTTATAATGGTATTTGACAAGTTTTAAAGCCTTAACTGATTAGTAGAGATCCCCCCTTCTCCAGTCAGGTTAGAAAAATATCCATCATTCATATTAATTTCATCAGTAACATGGATTAAAAGTTCAAGGCCTGGATCATGAAATAAAGTTAGTAAAAATCATTGTCATTATTGGGATTTATGGAATACCACTTAAAAGTACAATGTTAAAATGCTTAGTGAAATACATATTAATCTAAAAACATAAATAACTAATATAATAAATGTATAATATGTATAACTCTAAAGCTTCTAGCAACCATGTTCACAATTTCTGCTCATGCTCCTGTGAGCTCACCGTTTTCTTTCTCCCCCTGCACTCCTGCCAAAGCCAGCATCCTTGGCCAAGTTCTCACTCTATTACACCTGGGTTGTTGCAACAGTCCCTTCCCTACCTTTACCCCAGGCCTTCTACACAGCTGCCAAGAAGAGTTTCCGCAAACATCCTTTTCATTACATCTTTCAAGGTCTCCGCAACTCAGTGGTATAATAAACATATTTATCACATATGCTCACTTCCCATGTGCCAGGTATTGTGCTACTTTATGTGCACAAAGGTGCTGGGAGGTATCCATTTGGAGATACAGAAACTATCACTGAGCAGGTTAAGCAACTCACTTAAGATCCCATCACCAGAAAGTGTCGATCAATGACTTTATGACCCCAAAGCCTAATCTCTTCTCTGAACCACTAGGCTCTTCTGCATAGCGGGAAGGGCACAGGCTTCAGCATCAGACAGGCTTGGACTTGAGTTAACTCTGCCGTTTACTAGTTATGTGGTCTTGGGGCAACTTTTCTTTTCGTGTGTAAAATGAGAATGTTTTGAGGATCAGATGACGTAGCAGAGCTCTGGGGTCCTGCTCTTAACCCAGGGCAAGGCAATTTGCATTAAGTGTCTAGCACCAAATCTGGAATAGAATGGATACTCAATAAATGGTGGTTAACTAGCCAAAATAACTCCTTAGACTAGTTCTCAAGATTCTCCCTCAGCTAGATCCTCCTTTTCTCTACCAACTCCTAAGCCTCTCCAGGTTCACCTCTCTAATCTTAGCAGCTCAGGAAGCAAGTTGAAAGAGAAGAGAGCATGCATTAGGGGTCAGAACACCTGGGTACCAGTCTCAGCTCCAGCCTATGAGCCAAGTGACTGTAGCCAAGTATATTATCTTTGAGTCTTGCATTTCTTGTCTATAAAATGGGGATTATGTCTTTCTTGCCTATTTCACAAGGTTATTATGGGGGTTAGATGTGTTACTATATGTGAAAGGCCTTGGAAAGCATAACAAGTGGTATTGATCTGTTTAATTTTGGAAAGCACTTTTGAAATTCTAGTGAAGTGCGTGTACTGGGAGGGGGCCCAAGCAGCCTGGTGGGTCAGAGGAGTCTCCCTGGAGGAGCTGATGTCAGAGCTGAGACTCGAGGAAGGCGGAGAGTTAGCAGGTGAAGAGGGTTCCAGACTGAAGCAATAGTGTGAACAAAGTGGAGGAGGTGTGAAGTGGCAGGGGGCGCTCAGAGAACTGTGAGCACTTCTGTATTCTTGGAGCTGGAAGTGAGATGGGGAGGTGAAGACAGGGGTCATGTCAGGAGGACTCGGTAGGCTTGCCATGGAGCCTGAACTGAACTCTTATGGCTCTGGAGCCATGAAAGCCGTGGAGGGGTTTAAGCAAACGAATCACGTGGTAGGTCAGTATTGTAAAAAGATTACTTTCATGGCAGAGTAGAGGATGAAATGGAGGGAAAGAAGAATGAAGCTAAAAGTGTGGTCAGGATAAAGGCTTTAACCAGGGCCAATAGTCAGGGCAGACGGTGAGGAAAGGAGGGGTGATGTCAATAAATATTTAGAAGATAAAGTTGGCAGCACTTGGTAATAAGTAAATAGTATTTTTGGGTAACAAAAATTGACAAGTTTGATGATTGATTCTTGGCAAATGCTGTAGTCGATTTTTAGAAATGGTAAGTCTTTAATTTAGAAATTAAACTGGTAGATTAATTTAACATCAGAATAGGTTGAGTATGAACAAATCATACCAAATATGCCTCATTTCCTTCTTTATAGAATAGGTTTTTTTTTCCCATTATGACATCATAAATGCTTGTTATAGAAAACTTGGAAAATAGAGAAAACTAGGGTAGGAAAAAGTTCTACTGCCCACTAACATTTTGTTATCAGTATTTTTTTCTAGGATTATCTTTTAACATGGTTGTAATTATTCTGTACATTGTATCTAACAGTCTATTTTTTCCCTCAATGTTGTACTTTAAACATGTCTATTTTGTAACAAAATCTTTGTAAATATCACTTTAAATAATTAGGTAAGATTAACTTTCTATGGATGTGCTTTAATTAATATGTTATTGGATGTTTAAGTTATTTCCAGTTTGGAGATGTTTAAAATAATAATTTGATTGATCCTTTATCTATAAAGCATTTTGCACATGTGGTTCAGATTCTCTTAATATTAAGATTCTCTTAATTCCTTTAAGATTTCTAAAAATTTTTACAGTGTTAAAAGGTATGAATATTTGAAGACTTTTGTTACATATTATCAAACTATTTCCAAAAGGATTGTAACAATTTAAAGTGCCATTAGTAATGTAGGAGTGTCTATTTCACAACGTCTTTTCCTGCATAGAGTATTATCATTAAAAAAGAATAAACAAAACCAGAAGACTTTCCTAATTTGATTAGTAAAAATTACATCTCATTTAATTTTCTTTGTTTTTAAAAATATGAATAATACATGCATACCAGAAAAAATTAAATAGTTTAAAAAGGCATAAAATAAAAAAGCAAAAATATTCCTCTTTCCACCAACCCCAAACCTCCCATCTTCCCCAGAACAACCACTAGAGAAACTTTCTTGTGTATACCCTTCTGATTTTTTAAAAAAATTTAAGTCTTTGCAAACTAGTACTAGGTACTATTTATATCAGACTGTTCTGGGACTCAGAAACCTTTCCATGCCAATTCATATAGCTCTACTCCATGAATATATAATAATTTATTTAACCAATCTCCTACTGATTGACAGATTATTTTCAATATTTTGCTATGGCAAATAATGCTGCAGCGAACATCTTTGAATTAAGATCTTTGTGGCAGGATAAATTCCTAGATGTGGAATTATATTAAATTTTAGATTTAAAAGTTGTTTGAGGCAGTTTATGATCTCACCAACAATGTGTAAACCTTTACTTTCCATACTTTCATTGACCAACCTTGAGTTATCAGATTTATTAGTTTTTGTCAATCTGATAGATTAAAAAATGTCATCTCAGGGTGCATTCATTCATAAATACTTATTGAGTTCCTAACATGTGCCAGGTCCTGCTCTAAATGCTTGGGACACACAAGTGAACATAACAAAGCTCCCTGCCCTGTGGAGCTAACATTCTAGTACAGTAAACAATAAACACAGTATAAAAGGAAATTATCCGGTAAGCCAGAAGGTGAGTGCTGGGTGCACTCGAATCTCTGCCTTTGCTGCCTCTGAAACAGGATGTCATGGTTGCCCTTGTCACAGTGTCACCAGAATAGATTTTGGGCAGGTGTTGCTTCTTAGCCTCAATGGCTTCTGCTGCAAAGTTTGGCACCAGAGTGTCTGACTGGCGAAGCCGAGGTCATCTGACTGCACTCTTGCTGCAAGGGTGGCTGGGAAAGCGAGGGTATGGAAACTTCAGATTCTGTGATGAATAGAAGGTTCTGTCTAATAAAGTGGGGGATTCCTCAAATGTAAGAAGGGGTTCAGACGCTGAGCAGCCAAGAGAAATGACAAATGTCCACACCCTGGGTGTTTGATTCCCTTTCACAAGCGCCTGGGCAAACCTCAGGGAAAAAAGTTCCCCCAAATCAAACTGGACCGGGGAATGTAGGTACCCAGAGGCCAGGGCCAGATTTGTGTAATCTGATGGGCAAGTGCACGTAAACCTAAGGTCAAAAATTAAGGAACGTGATCAGCCATTGGACCTAAGAGAATAATGCAAAATGTCACAGATGTGAAAGCCACATACCCTGTGTCATGAGGAGATTTAGGGGGACTGTAGAACTTGCTTTCATGTGTAGAAAGGTTGTCATTTGGCAGAATGAGAATATGTGGGTCATACGTATTTTTGGAAGCTGCAGAGGGCAAAGCTACATTCATCATGCATTCAACAATTGCTTAGTGAGCATCTCCTATACCAGTCACTGGTCTAAGCATTGCAGATTTAATAGTGAACCAGACACATAAATTCCTACCAATGTAAAGCTGACGGGTAATGGGGGAAAACGATAAAAGAATTATACACATATACTTATAATGTTAGATAGTGCTAGGTTCTATAAAATAAAATAAAACAGGGTTAAAAAATAAAATAAAGTATGGAGCATGACAGATAAAGCAGTAGGAGAAGGTATCTCTGAGATGGTGACATTTGAGCAGAGACTTCAATGCAGGGAGGGAGCAAGCCCTGCAAATGTCTGGGAGAAGAAATTCCAGGCAGAAATTAAAACAAGTGCAAAGACCCTGAGATGGGAAGGCACACAGCGTGTTTGAAAAACACCAAGAGGCTCGTGTGGCCAGAGAGCAGTGAGTAGTAGGAAATGAGGTTAGAGACAGTCATGAACCAGCTATTTAGGGCCTTATGGGCCAACGTAATGCGTCTTGACCTATTCTAAACGTCATAGGAAACCAAGAGAGGGCCTCGAGCTGGAGAATGACATGATCTGACTTACATTTTATAAGGATTAAAGTGGCTGCTGGGCAGAGAATAGATTGTAAGACGGGCAAAGGTAGAACCATGGAGACCAGTCAGGAGGCTACTGCCATGGTCCATGAGGGAGATGGTGGGAGTAACAGTGGGTGGGAGTTTCAGAGAGACACAGCCTAGCTTCGTATAAGAAAACCTCCAGGTAATATAGCTGTCCAAAAATAGAATGGTCTGGGTGCTACATAAGAGGTTTCTGCATTGGGAGAAGTTTGGTCTAGACCGGGATCAGCAATCTACGCCCACAGGCTAATCTAGCCTGCCACTTGCTTTTATAAATAAAGTTTTATTAGCACATAATCACACACATTATTATCTATGGCTGCTTTTGCACTACAACAGCAGAGTTGAACAGTTGCAACAAAGACCATATGGCCTACAAAATCTAAAATATTTATTGTCTGATCTTTTACAGAAAAAGTTTGCTGATTCCTGGCCTCGAGGTCTTCTCAGGTACTTCGTCCCTTCCAGAGTTTCTATGATTCCATATGTCATTGTTCACTTGACACTTCTATGTCGTCTTTGTCATTGTGTAAACACTCAGCAGTTTCCTTAAAATATACACTTTTTCGGGAGGTCAGGTACAGAGGCCATCCTCAGTTTGTGAAGGAAAAAAAATTTGTTCCAAGGTCCCAAGGGTAATACTACTATTTCCCTGTAGAGAAAAAGTCTGGGTCCTTGGCAGTATCCGTGAGGTAGCTCAGCAGTTGCTTAATAAAGTCATCTTGATAATTTTAAGAAACGATATCTGAGATTAGGAACCAAAGGTCTGAAGATGAAGGTCTTGCTCCTGATAATGCACCGAGGCCGAGAGCAATGGAAACAAGTAGCTCACCAGCCAAGAGAGGCTGATCCAGCGCTCTGATTCTGAAGATGCAGACAGGTCATCCATTTGGAGAACTGAAGAAATTCCAGACCTGAACAGTAAATTTCATTTCTTTTAATGAATGAGAAGAATGTTTGTGCAAGATACAAACCAATCTTAATTATCAAAAGAAAAGAAAAAATGCAACCAGAGCTTCTTCTCTACCACACAAACCCCTGGAATTTGAAATGCAAACAATCCTTATTTTCTCACTTGAGGAACAGGGCATTGGAAGAAGAACAGGGCTGAGCAAAAGCAGAAAATCTTCAAAGGAACCCCCAAAAGGGGAGGGTTTCTTTTTCTTTCTTTTCTTTTGACAGATCCTGCCTCAGGTTTATTTGTACAAACAGCGCAGGAGGACACCAGCCAGGGGTCACACCAGTCCTTCCGCCCTCACACTGGCAGACAGAGGTCTCTACTTGGCAGCCTTCATGGGGGCCTGGGTACCTTTGGGAGCAGGAGCCTGAGCCTGAGCCACAGTTGCAGCCGCAGCCTGGGCCTTGGTTTGTGCCTTGGCCTTGGCCATTGGCCGGCAGAGCCTGAGACCCTTGGCAATACGGGCGCGAGCACGTTTCCCGCGCTTGGGGTGAGTAATGTAGGTAAGTCAACTGAGCTTGCGGCTGCCCTCCTTTGGGATTTTGGGCTTGACTTCCTTGGGCTTTACGAGGGCCTTGACAGCCTTGGCACGTGCACTTGGCGTTGTTGGCCTGCATCTTCTTCAGGACTGTCTTGTGCTTCTTGGCAAAGCGCATGTTCCTCAGGAACTTGGGATCCATCCCCTTAAGAGACTCACATCTTTGTGATCGAGGTTTCTTGATGCCCTTTCTGTGCCATTTTCGGGACTGGCTGTGCGTGGTATGGTTCTTGGACTTGGCCATGTCTGCACCAAAGCCCACGGCTCCGAAGTGCCTGGGACCGGAAGAGAAAGGGGGTAGAGGGTTTCTTACTAAACAATAGGTTCAAGATCCTGTAAAGGATGAAAAAAAACAGGAGGAAAGGAGTGTGAGGTATGTTTCACTGCTACGTATTGATGCTTACGGTGAGCCAAAGCCAACACGGCTGGCTTTCCAGAAAGTAGGATTTCCTCTCCCTTTTGCCTCCACTAACAAAAACATCAGATGGACTTCTACTTTGAAGAGTGCTATCATTAGGACCCATTATGAGGAATGGATTTTTTAAATTGAAATTCTTTAAGTCATTTTCAATTCTCCATCTGTCTTATAGACATACAAAAAATTAAATTGGAGATAATTATTCAGACAATTCAAACAAAGAAAATTCCAAAACATGCTTTTTGTGTTCTTTGTATAGACATATTCATGAGTATATGGAAATTCTAAAACAATGTTCATTCTTTGCCTCAGCAGTTGCCTGGGCCTTTCATTTGGGTGGTAGCAATCACTGCAAAATTATTAGTTTTCTCTGTATTTTTAGTGACATGTTATAGTGACCTAATCATTTTTAAATAGTTTTGTAGAATATTAATAGGACTGTTGCATAAAAGTATTTACTTCCGGAACCCAGTTTTAAAATTCTTCCTAGAGCACATTTCTTCAAACATATCTAGGCTAATAGCTTTTTGGTATGTGACTGTTCATTTGCATATACACTTATGTTTACTCAGTGCTTACGTATTGCTTAAGGCACATTGACCTAGCTAACAGTTACAGGTTGCATAGTGAGTGACAATATAAATACCACCTTACACTTGTTTACATAGGACGGGCAGAGCACTGGTGAGGAAGTTGTAAAACTTCCCCAAGCAACCTGGGACAGGCCACTGGACATCTCTGAGCTTCTGTTTTTCCCATCTACAAAATGGAAATAGTAGTATATATATAGATATATTACTAGGACAAATTATTTTAACATCATAATTGTGAATGGACTAATTATGAATGGAGAGCGCAGAGAAGACTATTATCATTATCAACTACCTTGTCTGATATTGGATCCCAGACGTCCTTGGAACAAGTCTTCTGGGGAAGAATATCGTCATCATCCAGTAATGGTCTCGATAAGAAAATATTAGGAGTCAATAATTATGAATACCAAGATTTCATTACTCATATAGGAGACACTGCAGCAGGTTATAGCCATTTTCTTAAAGCAGTTTACGTTCTCCAAACTCTTCTAACTACGCCTTAGGGTTCTGGCAGCCACATTCTCTAAACTCAAAACCCGGATGTATAGTTTGACCTGGGATTTTTGTCCTGTAACCAAGGATAAGAGACATTTTGTGAGATACATTGTGGAAACCAAATTACTGGAATTTCTGGGACTTTTTTTCTTGGGAAAGAATCTGAATATTTGAAATCTAGAAAGTCCCTGATAATCAAGGATTTAAGGACATGATCCTTATGACAAGCCACAAATGCCCAATTTTGAGAAGTAGAGCTCAAATTTAGATGCAGAGAAATCATCTGTAACTTGGTTAATATCAATTTTAATGAGGCAAATGTGCTTTCTATCTAGTAAATTAAAATGAGAAAAAGCAAGCAGAAAAGCAAATACCTGTTTATCATCAAATAGTTCTCCCAGAATTTCCTTCAAAGTAACCCTTCTGAATCCTGTGACCCAGTGAAGGCATTGCTTCCCCTGATGATTTGTTGTAGTTTAAAAAAAGAGGTCTGGGTTGGGGGTGGGGGCAGGATAGGGCAGGAATTATGAAAAAGGTAAAAAATCCGTACTGCAAACTATACAGATCAAATATCATACAACATTTCACGTGAATAGTTACTGTCATTCTCAGTTTACTTGTTATAAACTTTGCAAATTTTGGTTTCAAATAGCATTTGGGTCCATCAGATTTAGTAGGAGTAAAGGTGGGGAGGGGAAAGAGAAGTGAAAACTATATTTTAGCAAAAACATGGAAGAAGAAAACTACAGTCTTTGCATGTAAAATTTAGCTTCCTGGTAACCAAAGCAAAGAAGAAAGTATGATGAATTATATAACTTCTTCTTTTCTAGTAGAAGGAAACAGGCCAATTATTCAGGAGAGACAAACCTTTTCTGACACTGAGCTCTGAAAATAATTTGTCACAGAGGTTTTTGTATAAAGGACCTTGAACAATTTAATGGATGATATTTTCTAGTTAGAAGATTTTACATATGTATGAGAGCTGAGCTGTTAGAGAAATGTTCTTTCATGCAGGATAGGAAAGACAGAATCTTTCCCTCTCTCACACATACCCCCATGCAAACATCTACACTCTTGTCCATGCACACATGCCTTCCAAAGGTATGTGGCTCTGATGGGCATGACCACAGAGAAGCCAAAATTATGTCATTACTCATGGCTCCTCAGCGAGGAGATAAGAGGTGTACTCCCTTTGAAGCTGGCATAACCATCCTTCCCATCCTAGCAGCCTACATATTGAAAGTGAGATTTGTAACAGCTGTTTGGTTTTGCTGCCTATTCTGCCATTCTTTCTTCTATCAAGGAGTAAGAAAGGATAAAAGGTAGGAGAGAAAAGTGCTCACATCCTCTCTTCCACCCAGCAAGGTTTGTGGCTAGAATCCTTCTTGGCCTGAAGGAAAGATCTGAATCTCCATGCAGTGACCCTAAGGGAGCAGGACAGTGAACTAAAGATGAGGTATGCTGGCAGATTCACATGAGAACAGTAGGCCCACTGAGCTCTCTGTTATAAAACGTGACACATTCATAGAGACACAGATTAGAATGACGGCATAGAGGAACGCGTTTCTCAGAAGGCTACCTTCAGCGCTTGACTGCTTATTAAAGACCTATCAAAACAAAGCCCAAACAGGCCATTAAGTGGTGCTTTGGTGGATTAACACTGTGCTGGATCTTACATTCCAAGATTTCAAAGTTCCTTTGAAGTTAGCACATTAGGAAATCACTTTCCAAGTTGCCCCACTGTAAGCTTCAGACGTTTCCCAGGAGCTCTCTGATGGAAGAAGTGTTGACTAATTCTTTAAGATTTAACAAGGGGGAAAAAATTTTTTTCATGACAAACTCAAAAAACTCATAACTAAGGGAAAAAAGAACATGGAAGTCACGTGGCACTTGCCAGAGCTGATCTTTCCTTCTAAAGATTCAATTCCCTTCAGAAGTTCACAACAGTTCTGTTTCCTTAATGTGGCCCTACATCTCTATACGCTTAATATGAGGGTAATTTCTTTAAAATATTAAAATTCAACTTGCCGTTAAGGTAGCCATTATCATCTTTGATTTTGTTAATATTGCTTTAGTGACCTTTCAGTCTGAGGGACACGAAGTCGTCCGTAGGAGGAGTGGATCTTCTTGCTTGCTCTTAGGGTCACTCAGGTTGACTCGAGGATTAGGCTGTGTGAGGCTGGAGGACACAAGATGAGAGGACGGTTCTGTCCTCAAGTCCCTCAGGGATCAGATCCCGACTCCTGACACAAACTGGAAGCTACCAGTTTTCCAGGCGTGAACGCGGAACGTGAACTGTGTTCCCAGAGAAACCTTCAATGCTTCTTAGAAGAGATACAAACAAATCTCGCAAAAATAAATAAATAACAGATCACACTCATTAAAGAGTATGGAATAGAAATGCGCTATTTTAAGGCAGCTGTAGCATTTACATGTGAATCTAATGACTTTCCTGTTATCACATCTGTGGGTATTTATAAACTTAGCACAGAAACATGCGTCACCACTGATCCCTTGAAAGTAGTCGAGGTTATGGTGTGGGGGAAGAACACGAAATTTAACTACAAAATGAAGCTTCTTAAAAGGTCAGTGGAGTGGGGAATAGTTATTATTCCAGCTGAGCAACTCCCCACAATACATTTTTGATGCAATGACTAATTATTGTGATTATTTTCATCAGCAAAGGCTCCTTTAGAGCTAAACATATTCATTTTATCTTTTCATTTTTCTCCCCTAAAAAGTATTTCAAGCCTTGGAGGAATTCCATATGTCTTCTACCTAGACGTAGGGAGTGTGCTCTCGTGTGTTCCCACAAATGGTGAACCGCCTTTCTTCTCACAGCTCTTCTGTCTTTCTCTCTTCTTCGTATCTCCTCCAGAGAGCCAGCCAGCACCTGTGTTGATAATATCCTCGTCTGACTTTTGAGGACCCCTGTGAAATAACTGTGCACACAGCCTGCAGCCATTAAGATATAGTTTAATATAATGAGGTGACACATCATTTCAATAGAAAGAAGTAATCAGTGTAGAAATTGTAGGTTTTTAAAAAGTTCTTTTTAGTCCCCGAAAATGTATTGTCCAGTTTTACAGTTTTATATCAAATGTGGGGCTTTACCGCGCATCTACTCGAAGGCGCTGCATATGGGAGTGGTTTTGGAGCTGATGCACAGTGGTAGCAAGAACAAAAGATTAACAGAATAATTAGGTATAAAATATCATGTATAATGCCATCATCATAATAATTCCTTAAATTCCTATAACCTCTTAGGCTTTCAAAGGGCTTTCACGCACGTTCTCATTTCCTCTTTGTGGACCTGGAGGAGACACACCTACTGAATCTGAAACCAAATGAATGTAGCTGAAAAGCGTGCAGCTCCAGACATGGCCTGCGAGGAACAGTCCAGTTTTCCAAATTGTGAGCCATCTATACTATCACAAAAACAAACACTAAGATCGAGTCTTCAGAGGCAAAATGAAGAAGAGATTTGTGGGGTATTAACTAGATTATCATATTCTGCCTCTTTCTAGCTCTTACCCAAACTTTAATTAAAGAAAAAAAAACTGTCTGGGTCTGTCTGTGTTGTCTGAATTCATATTGCTGGTGAATTCATCTGCGTCGTTGGAATTCATGGTGTCATTGTCAGTTACTTGCTTAGGCAACTGTATGATTAATTTGATTTTTCAGGGTTTGAGTAAAATCTTTGGTAGTTTAATATGCCTGATGAGTGAAAGATACTGGGACCACCTGTCTTTCATATGAATTATTTCTGAGAATGATCATGCACAGACATCAAACTTTATTTAGGTTTGCTGAAGTTAATTGAAGTAAATCTAAGCACAATGCATTCATTTGGTCAATAATTTTAAAATTCAGAACCCCAGATTTTGTTGTTGTTGTGCAAGATTGGTCCTGAGCTAACATCCATTGCCAATCTTCCTCTTTTTGCATGAGGAAGATCATCCCTGAGTTAACATCTGTGCCAGTCTTCCTCTGTTTTGTATGTGGGACCCTGTCACAGCATGGCTTAATGAGCGGTGTGTAGGTCTGTGCTCAGGATCCAAACCCACAAACCCTGGGCCACTGAAGTGGAGCATGTGAACTTAACCACTATGCCACTGGAACCCCAGAATTTTATAACATTGGGATAGGGTGGAAAATCAGTAACAGAGGGATGTTAAGATATCCATCTATTCAATAAAAACACCTGAAACTAGATGGAGAATTTATGAGTATACATTTCAGAAAGTTTGGTTTAAAATGGCACTGGATCATGCTAATATCTCAGAGAAGACTATAAATGTCAGTGTATTTTATACTGTCCTCAGTCATGATGGTTCCCCTCATGCTCAAATTATGGCTATTTATTACTTAACAAATTGTAGTTTTTGAATGTCTTCAGTCTTATCTAGAGATGTAACAAGGATCCACCACCGTGAGCTTTTCTTTCAGGCATTTTGGAAACAATCCAAAAATAGACTCTTCGTCTTTGACTACATAGCATGTCTTAATAGGATAGTTATAATGGTAATTATTCATATTTATTGTATTTTCCTTAAAGATGCCTTAAATACATATTTCACATTTCATTACTCTGTCATAATGCAGCATCATAAACTTAAAAATGAAACCACCCCTTGTTACAGCACAAGTACTGAATATCTCCATAAAATGGGAAATCCTCTTTAAATTGCGCCTTTTAAAGAACTATTTTTCTACATCTCTCTAGGTGCCACATTTTATAACTCTATTCTTTTCAATTTTGACAGCAAATGGCTTTTCATAAAATCTCAAAGTTGGAAGGTATATTAGTGAGAACTACATTCAGTTACCAGCAGCAGAAAACTTGACAAACAGCAGCTTAAACAAGTAAGAGCTTTATCGGGCCCTGACAACTTCTGTTCATCCTCTGAGCAAATGGCCTTTGTCTTCATTATCATTACGTGGCTACTGCACTTCAGGCCCCCGTTTGCATCCCAGGAAGAAAGAGAAGGGATGGGTGAAGGGCAACAGGCAGGAGGCCTTACTAGTAGGCCAGCTGTCTGTCTCTTTTTTCTTTTTTAATTGAGATAAAATTCACATGCCAGAAAATTCACCCCTTTAAAGTGTATAATTCAATGGTTTTTAGTATACTTACAAGGTTGTGCAATCATCACCGTCATGTAATTCCAAAACATTTCCATCATTCCAAAGAGACACCGTACCCATGAGCAGCCAGTCCACGTTCCCCTCCCTTCCCCTAGCCCCTGGCAACCACTGTCTACTTCATGTCTCTATGGATTTGCCTATTCTGGACATTTCATATAAATGGAACCATACAATACGTGGCCTTTTGTGTCTGACTTCTTTCACTTAGCATAATATTTTCAAGGTTCATTCATTCAATGGAAGTATCAATGCTTCATCCCTTTTTATGACTAAATAATATTCCATTGTATGGTATACCACATTGGTATATGGACATTTGGGTTGTTTCCATTTGGGGGCTTTTATGAATAATGCTACTATGAATATTTTTGTATGAGTTTTTATGTGAACATATGGTAACTCCATGTTTTAACTTTTTGAGGCACTGCCAGACTGTTTTCCATAGTGGCTTCACCGTTTTACGATCTCATCAGCAGTGGAAGAGAGTTTCAATGAATCTGTATCTTTTAAAACCTTTTCTCAAAAGCCTCCTTCACCGCCTCCCCAGAGACTTCTGCTCACATCTCATTGGCTGAACTGGGTCTCATGGTCACTCCTATCTTCAACTGAGTCTGAGAAAGTGGGCATTCTAGCCTTTATGCCTCTATTGTAGAGAAGGAAAAGGATCTTTGTCTGCTAAAGAAGTGATTCTGATTATCTTTTCTGATAGGAAATCCCCTCTTCAAAACCCCTGACAGAGGGGCCTCCCACCTCTGCATGAACACTGCCAGGGATAAGACCCTTATCTCTTAAGGGAGCCCCACTCCACATTTGAATGGATCTCACTGTTAGTTCTTCCTGTGTACTGAGTAACATATCTGATATTTTCCCTTCAGAAATAATAAAACAAAGAGAATACGGGAATGAAAATGAAATGGAGTCATTAATAATGTAAATGTGATGTTCCAACTATCACTGCCTAGCTCACAGGAGGGTTCAGTAATCGTTTGTCTTTCTCCCTTCCACCCCCCCATCCCACTCTTGTCTTCCCCTTCTTTCTTCTGTAATGGGATGGCAAGGAGGATACATTTTGTTGTTCTGTTAAATTCTACATTTCGAGGACATCAGGGATGGTGCTGTCTAATTGACTTTGGTCCACACCTGCTACAACTTCAGCGTATGCGAGCATTAATGATTTTTTTTTCCTGTAGAAGAGAGAGAAGACAATTGGTAATGGAAGAAACCATTTACAGACCTCACCAATGGATTATAAGCATGCTGGGTGCTTAATGAGTTGCTGAATAATATAGCACTTCTTCAGTTCTTTGGCTGCCTCATGATTAAATGCCATAAATATTTATGATTTATTACTGATGCTTTGGATAGGATAGGCTTTGGGAGGCTCATGGATCACAGTAATTCGAAAGGAAAATAAGAAAATAAAACTATATAAAGCTGCTTATTTATAATGCTGCTCAAATGGGTTATGTAATTTTTCAGAAGCTGGTGGAGGTAAAGCTATCCAGCAGCAATACCATTTAAACAGCTTCTTTTATAATTGATAATACAGTTCTCATAAGAATATATTTACAATAAATGGGAGTTAAAGTTATCACTTTCTACTCAGAACACACTCACCTTTGAAGGTTTCAGTTAGGCTGAAAAATCAGAGAGCTCAGCATTGTTTCCTGCAAGCACTTTCTTGCTGTATGTGCCAAGCAGGAACCAACGCATGGGGCCCTTTCCACCAAAGTCTGATTATATGTCTCTGGGAACAAGGCACGAAAGTGTCCTCACCACCAAGCCCAGCTGCATGCAATGACCCACTTGCAAAACTTTCTGCTCCCAGTTTCCTTGGTTCCACTGGCTTGGAGGATTAACACCCAAGAAATGAACACTTGCACGAGGCACATGGCAGTACTGCATGGACAGCTGCAGTGTAGACTCTGAATTCAGATAACTGGCTTTGATTCCTAACTCCATCAAACTGCGTGACCCTTAGCCAATTATTAGCCTCTCTGGGCTTCAGTTTGTTCATGGAGTTACTGCGAAGATTAGATGAGTTAATACACGTGAAGCACTTACCAATAGCAAGTGCTCAATTAAATGTTAGGTATTAATCATCTCCATTAAAAGGAATCATAAGCAAGTCTTTTGACTTACAATATGCCTTAGAACAGAGTAGACATCTCTGAACATTGTGCTAGAAAGCTTATTTCTCAAACGTGAAGAAAGTTTAGCATATACAGCAAAAGAGAAGCATAAAATTTTTTTTTCCTGAAACGGGTTCTGTACCCTACTATATTATGGAGAATAAAACGATTGAGTTTGGCCTTTTCACATATCTTATCTCATTGCATCTTTATATCCATCCTTTGAGGTTGTTGTTATTCTCTTCATTTTACTAGAAATATGAGGAAACCGAGACCTTGAGAATGATTTGAAATGGTTTGCCCAGCAGCACAAAACTGCTCAGCAGCAGAGCCAAGATTTGAACCCAGGTCCTCCAGCCAATCAATATGTACACAAAGTGATGGCAGAAATACGTTGCTGTTTTGTTTTGTTGTTGTAAGAAAGGCAAGTTTGGAGATAGGGGAGAGGAAGGATGGAAGAGAGCATGTCTGTATAATTCTCAGTGAAGGAAAAGGATGGGTTCTTCTCGTGAGGGAGTCAACTCGGCCTGCCTGTCATGCAGATATCCATCACATAATTGCAAAACTCCTTTTTCCTGGGTTTCCAAACTTGACTGCTTTTAAATATAAAGCTCCACTGATTTTGAGTCAGAAAGGTGGGGCACTCAAGCAAAATTATAGTTTCTTTTTAACTGATAGGTATAGCCTGACCAGAGTCTAAGAAACCTTTGCATGATAGACTGAAATATTTTACGATTGCATTTACTCCCACCATTTAAGTGGAGGATAAAAATTTCACAATTTCTAATCTGTTAATGCCAATGAAGAAAGCAAAAGGCTGCTGGAAATTTGTGAGTGACAGCTCAGTGCTCTCAGCCAGCTAATGCAGTCTCTCCCGCACACAGAGCTGCCTCTTGTACCAAGACGGAGGTCAGATATCCATGTCACTGAGGGAACATCATCTATTTCCTTATTTGAAAAAGGATTCTTAATACCTCATCACTCCCATATTTCCCTAGTTTTGCTTCAGACAGAAAAGGAATTAGATAATCATGGCACATACCAAGAAGAGAGTATTTATAATACCCACGAGTAAAACTTTTTCAGAACTGAATGGAAGGTCACTCAGTCTCCCTGAAACATAAAATCGAGACTGGAGGGAACAAAAACACTGGCAAAGCCACCCTAGCCAGCTACATCGTGCTAAAAGGCCCCTAGTGAAAGTTGTAACTAGTCTACTGTGTGAAGTCTACGGCGATGAATAGTAGTTATTAAACATTTCATATCTGCTAGACACGCTACTAAATCCTACATCTGGTTTACTCCTGTAAATAGCACCATGACGTAGAAAATATTATCTCCATCTTAGAGATGTGGAAACTGAGGTTTGGAGAAGATATGGAACCAACCACAGGCCACACAGACACTAAGTGGCGTAGCAGGGACTCATACCCAGGGCACTATGTTATCTCGGCTCACGCTGTTTTTAATTTTCTACAACTTCTTCTTTCTTTGGAATGTGACTCCCCTTTTATCATTGAGGAGTGTAATAGTTATCTATTGCTACATAGCAAATTACCACAAATTTAGTGGCTGAAAACAACACACATTATCTGTGAGTCAGGAATCTGGGCATGACTTAGCTGGACTCTCCACTTCGAAGTCTCTCACAAGATTGCAGTCAGAGTGTCAGCCAGGGTTGGGGTCTCATCTGAGGCTCAGCTGGGGAAGGATCTGCTTCCAAGTTCATATGGTTGTTGGCAGCACTTAGTTCCTTACAGATTGTTGGACAGAAGGCCCCAGCTCCCGAGGCTGCCCTCATTTCCCTGCTGGATGGGCATCTCCATGTGGCAGCTTACTTGATGGAAGCCATCGAGGGAAAATCAGTAGAGTCTGTTAGCAAGATGGAAATTATAATCTATGTCACATGATCATGACAGTAACATCCCACCACCTTTGCCTTATTCTGTTGCTTAGAATACTCCTGCCTACAGTCAACGGGACAGGATTACACAAGGATGTGGATAACAGGAGGTTTGGGAGGTGCAACTTTGGTTTATCAGCCACAGGGAGTTATGTCAAGTGTTCCATGTTTTCCTTTATATTTCTACCAACTCCAGAAACTTGTCATAAAACTTCTTATCCAGGACCAGAGAAAGCTTTATAATTTTTAAAAAAACATTAAAATCCCAACTGGGATGTTTATCTCACTCATCCCAACTGGGATGTTTATCAGTTTTAAAAAATATTATTATTTATTATTTCTTAAGATTTGGTTTAATTCTTATTAGTTGCATTATCATCTCGTTTCTGGAAATAAAGTTATTCCTTATAGGGCCTCAGGGAAGTGTGCATTTAGTAAGGTTAATAGGGTCATGAAACAAATATATGGCATCAGTTCTAAACCCTGCGTATGAGCTCTAGTGGCCTTCCAGCCCACACCCTCTTAGGCCACGCAGACATTACCTCTGTGGGAAATGCAAAGGGAGAAGTCCTACAAAAACACTCTGGGACAAGGCTTCCAGAGGACTAAAGGTGCAGACGTACAATAAACAGAGAACAGAATACTTACAATGAGAAATCAGTTATAGAGGTTATAATTTTCATTGCTTTTTAGTGTCTCAAACCCCACTGTACCATTGGAACGTAGCCTGCCTGAATTATAGCAGCTTAAAAAAATCTTTTCATCACTATCACCACATACATATGTCTGTGTGTATATATATGTATGCATGACACCCAAAATTTAGCACTGTGAATTCTCACTGCAAAACTGTGTTCCTTCTCAACCCTCTTGACGTACACTGCATCCAAAAGAGGCATTGGAAGTCTTCCAGAGCCCAGTTCTGCTGGGGGGATGCAAACCCACCCATCTTCCATCTCCCTGTAATTTCTTCAATAACTTCGGCATAGAGTGACATTGGTTTACCAAGGAAAAGCTAACAGATTTTTGTCTATAAATAACTGGTTGGCAGGGCTGTGGTGACAATTTATATAATAGAACTCATGCTTAAATAATAAGGTAACAGCTTTGGACTGTGAATTTTAAAATGTTTTATTGAAATGTAGACTGATTAACAGGCAAGATTCTTTTTCTAATTATTTTAATTATAGGCTCTTAATGACAAGAAGCTGTCGAAATAAAAACACGTTAAAATTCCATTATAATGAAGTGGCACCAGGAAGCCCCAACTTCTCCAAAACAAGTAGGGGTAATCTATTGTTACCTAGAAACAATGGGTATGTACATAGAAGTTAAGAAGATATTCATGGGGAGAATAGGATTATTTATGACCCAATTTCTCTGAATGCAAACAGGATAAAGAAGGCATGGAGTGTGGTAAAAAGGACACTGGACTCAGAGTCAAGAGGCTGATTTCTAGTCCTGGCTCTGCTAAACTGCTTAGCTGTGTGTCCATTTCACCTCTCTTGGCCTCAATTTTTCACATGTAAAATGTGGAAGTCGAAGTTAATGAGCTCTAAGCCTTCTTTAAACTTTTATAATTCCATGATTTAATTACTCTATTATAAAGAATTATAAACTTTTAGGGAAAATAGATTGAGCACATCTGTCACTAAATATTAATTTATATGCACCCATAATGATGTCAGCTTTCAGGACATAGACAGGGCTTTGCATGGAATTTATCAAAACTGAATTGGACATTTATCCATGTAGCCAATACTTACTAAGTACTGTGTTCATGGGGATGAGTAAGGAGGCAATAGAGAAAGGATAGTATTCATCCAAATACCTATTTGCTTCTATCAGGGAAGGTCTCAGTAATAAGGTAACATTTGAAGGGAAATTTAAAGAGAAAGAGAACAAGCCATGCAGATTATCTTGGGGAAAAGCATTTCAAACAGAGAAAGAGCAAGTGCAGAGCTGTAAGGTAGGAGTGGGCTTGTTTTGCTCAAGGATTAGCAGGGAGGCCAGTATGGCTAAAGCAAAGTGAGTGAGGAAGAGAGCAATAGGAGACGAAGTCATGACGCTAGGATGCAGCTAGGTCATGTAAGGCATTTAAAAAAATTCATCCTATTCAAGCACTGGTGTGTACATTTCTATCTGTCTTCACATCCAGAAAATGATCAGCCATAGTCTCTGCAAATATGTCTCAATTGCACTCTCTCATTCTCTTTTTCAGGAATTCCTATTACAGCCATGTTGGGGTCACTGCGTCTATTTTCTCTGTTTTCTAGCTGACGCTTCATAGTTTTAATCTCTTTGTCATTCTATGCTACATTGTGGGTGAGTTTCTCAATACTATTTTCCAATTCTTTAACTATCTGTTCAAATATGTCCAGTCTAGACTTTATCCTATTTATTCTGATTTCTACTTCAATGATTGCATTTTATTATTCCTGGGATTTCCAGTTACTTATTTTTTTACATTCACCTGTCCTTGTTTCCTCTGATTTTTGGTTTCAGAATTTCTTGTTCATGTTTTTTATGAGTGCTATTCCTTCCTTTATCTCTTTGAGGATCTTAAACATACTTATTTTAAAGACATTTTCATATTAATCTCTTATTTTCATTTCATCTGGAGTAAATATATCTCCTGGTTATTTATATCTTTTGCCTCAGTTTTCTCCATGTGTTCTGAAATCTTGGTTTGAAGGCTTATCATGGGTGGGAGGTTTTATGTTTTCTCAGGCTCTGACAAATTTGTGGTTGCTTTATCCTGGACCTCCAGGTCCCAGTGTAGATATCAACCTCTTTCTTTGCTTTTACTTTTTCTTTTTTCTTTCTTTTTTTTCCCCCCTTTTGCAGTTTAGAAGCTCCTGTCCCGTTGAAATAAGAAAAGATTCAGTTACCAACCCAGTGGGCTGCTTGACCCATGTGCTTGCTTTGGGGTGAGATTCATTATTTCCTATCTTTCAAGATACTCAGCTTCATGTACTACACTGCTCCAGACAGGGGTCCATTGCATCCTTTTTTCGTCCTCTTTTTATGGCTGGAAGAGTCTCCAAATATACTGGTTTCACTCAGTGAAACCGGCCCTCTCTCCTGGCTCTCATAGCGTGCCTTAAGTCCCTGCTACCACACCAGATACTGACATTTTGCAGCTATGTCCACTTTTACATCTAGCAGCCCATGGCTTCAGCCTTGCTTACGGTATTGTGTTTTTCTTTTGTTTTTGACCCATGAAAAGATTTCCTTTGCTTTTGAGCATGACCATTTGTGTTTAAATTTCCTTTAAAATATTTTTGTCTACCATCGTTATGTGTTTGGAGCCCTGGAACAGGAAGTGGACTTAAAAGTGTTAACTTACATGCCATCTTCATAGAGACCTCTTCAGGAGGAATTTGAGACACAAGATAGGCCTTAAGAATTAATAGGACCTGAGTAGGCTGGGTGATAGTGTAATGCCAGACCTGAAATGAGGGATATGGAGGACACAGGCAGCACAATGGGAGTAAACCAATCTGGCTGGCAAGAACAATGGCAGTTGAGACCTGGGGAATTCCAAAGTCAGCTCTGGATGTCCCTTGCATTTCTATCACTTGCTATACCTCCTCTCTCATCACCCTCTTCTTTCCTTTGTAACACCTGAAGGCAGAATCACGTAGTATATCTTATTCACCACTCTGTCCTCTCTGTCTTGTATCTCTATGAGCCAGGGCCTGGCTCATAGAAAATACTCAACAAATATGTGTGGAATAAATGAATAAATATTGGGAAGACAAATTAGGGTGTGAAAAAAATACACTGATCACAGGTAACTTCACCAAACACTGAGCGTTAGTCTTTTTCTCTTCAGCTGATCAAACCCTGCTCCTACTATCTTCTTACCATCAGTGCCTCATAATCTGTCATCCATTCTCGAAACTACAATAAAAACGCTTCCCTTAAAAGTCTCCAACGGTCTCCCAGACACAAAATACAACTGTCTATTTTCAATTTTTGCCTTGTAATCCTCTCCCTCTCTGCAGTGCACCCTCAACCTTGGCTTTGGTGGCCCCACACTGTCCTGTCCTGGAGGACCTGTGACAGCTGCTAGTTTGGACTGCTGAAGACACAAACACCTGGTTATAAGCAAGCATTTGACCAAGAGCCTGAACAGGGAGTGACCTGATGGAAACTGTGTTTTGGAAAATCAGAGCTGAATGTGAGAGACAGGGCCAACTAGAAAAGGACAAGATTGGAGGTGGGGGAGTCTATGAAACAATTGTACCTGACTTATCCTTACAGGGCTGTCCTGTATCTTTCTTCTCCATCAGGCCCTTCCAGATCTGCAGGTCTCCCTGGTGCTCAATTGTTGGGCCTAGGGTTTTAACTCCTCTTCCAAGGACAAGAACCCCATTGATTGACACTTTGTATAGCTCTTGCCAGACCCATTCTCTGGGACTAGGTCTTGTCTCTGAAACCCCGGCCTGCTGTCTGGGGTACTCGTGCATGTCAGTAAAGAACGGCCACCTCCCTATTTGTCTCCCCTATATGGATCTACACACTGCATTCACTGTGACTTCTGAAGCGAGGCCTAAGACATCGACTGGGCCACCAGCACCCTTCTCCACACTCATCCTTACTTCCTCTGTCCAGCCCCCTTCTCACCTGGAGAGGGAGTGTCTGGCAGCAGTTGCTTGGTTCTGCCTCCCTATTGTTCTGTTCCTTGCTGCTTAGGACCATAAAGCCTTGCTCTGCAAGCCTGTTTGGGGCTGGGGAAGAATGGAGTGAGTGGGGCTTGTTAGATTCCAGTCCTAGAAAATCTGGAGTAGCAGTCAGGTTATCTAAATAAGATCTCAGGCAGAAGGTTCCTGAAGCAGAAACCCATTAGCAATCCTGGGGCACAAGGAGATGATGGGGTATTTTAAATAATACAGAAAACTAGGTATCCAAATAGGGGCATGGGGCCAGGGCTGGACTTGTCGTTGGATGACCTGATGGTTTGCTCCATAAGGCCGGGTTGTGGTTCCAGAAATACTTACTGTTTGAGGTCAAGACTGGTCTAAATATTAATGAGCAAGGGCTTAGCTTGTAGGCAGGAATCTAAATGGCTAGCTATCTGGATGGAGACCAGCAGCAAAGTTAGAAACCAGGCACCGCCGGCAGAGTGACTTGTATACACCCATACATGTATAGATACTTAATATAGTAATATAACTCATACATATATAGTAATACAACTCATATATAATTTTATATAGCAAACTGTGTTAAAGGTATAAACATGGTGACTCAGAATCTAAAGATCTGTCTCTCTCTCTCTGTAGGTGCTTTCTTCTAAAATTATTGTCCCGTAGTATTCGTGTTCTTTTTCCAGCTCCCTGAACGACTTGAGAGCTTTCTCCTAAGGGCTGACTGGGGATGCTAGGACCACCTTTAACAACAAATGACCCATGTAAGGTAAAGACTTTGCTTTCAGCAGCCCATCTGGTGGAAGCCCCAATCCTCTACACTCAAATTTCTCCTTACTGGTTCCAGTCCCTCCGTCCTTTTTCGTCCGAGGTTACCTTGTCTAACCCCTGGTAACCTGAGTGACACCTATCCCTTTCTAGGTTATTTGGCAAGGTGCTACCTCTTTTCTTATTTTGATTAATATACCCATGGGTAGCGGGGTATGTGTCATGGCCTAGGCTACAACCTTCTGGGCGTGCTGCTGGGAGTTGGGGGTGGGTGGGGATAGCCTGTAATCCCCGACACCGTCTAGGAGACTAATATCAGGGGAATCGCTCAACCTGCTCTTCAGAAGACACCTGACAGTGTCTTTTTGCTGTTGCTGTTTCCCAATGCATTTGTGGAGTTTGGGCATTTTATTTCATTGAGGTAATTGATTCATCATCTGGTTCACATCCTCGCATTTCTCGAGTTGATGATACAAGCCATTAAAAAGCAGGAAGCTGGCTCTGCTACAAGAAACTGACAGTGATTTCATGTTCTCTTAGATTTATCTCACTGTGTATTCTGAGTCCAAAATCACTTCCACTCTTCCTGGCTCTGGGTTTCACCTGACTCCTTTATTTTCCTTTGAATCTGATTGAGTGAGCTGGGTGTGTTAGACACTCCTATAGAAATTCTTCTCCTTGAAATTGGCTTATGTGGCATGAAAAGGAGATGAACTTTTCTCTCCTTCCTCCTTTCCTCTCCCTCCTCACTTGCCACTCCCTGCCCCTCATTGCCAGGTTAGTACAGCCTTCTAAAGACATCCTGGCTATTTCTGGAAGTGCTATTCTTACAAACCAGAATGGTTTGGTTGCTTTAGAAAGGGCAAAAGAGCGATAAAATGATTCATTGACTCTTCTTCAGCTGTTCCCTCCTACGAGTGTGCCAGACACCGGGTTAGGTACTGGAGCTGTTTATAAACGCGCAAACCTAAATTAATTCCCTTTTTATGACTTGTACAACTTAGGGTGAAATTTTCAAAGCCTCTTGCGCTAACTTTCTCCATTTGGTACTCAGCAACCATTCATTGTAGCTGTAATTAATTAACGAGGGCCACAACAGAACCTTTTATTGGAAACCTGGTATCTGGGACAAGAGGTATGTGGAAAAATCCCACAATGGTACCTGTGTGAAGGCAGCATGGAGCAAAGAATCCATCTGAGCTTTCTACAGTATACTTTTTGAGTAACTAAATTATTCTCCCTAGCTTTTCTGAAGCTCTCTTTACTTCCCTGTTCACTTCTGCTCCTTTATATAATCTGTGAGAAATATTTTTCTTCTGATTTTTCAGGGTTCCTTGCACGCCCATCTTTGTGTCCATCTCAGCTTTGGCTCTTACTATCTGTCTTCCTCTTTGCAGTCTGTAAACGGCCCCATCCTTCCCCAGCCCTGAGGTTTTTTGCGCCTTTCCCGGAATTTTTATTACCTCTAATTATTTTGTGTTCCTTTGTTCATCTCCTGGGTTGCAGCACACAAAACCCTCCAGACGAGGCTGTGTAGGGTTTTCCTGCTTCTTCACATGAGTTTGGGCTTTTGGGTTTGACTTTGTTGGTCAGGCGCCCGGGAACATGGCTGGTTGAATTCCTAAGAGGACTCGGTTGCCAGCTCACCCTTTTCCTCTGTGGGGGCTCCAGCCCTGGAGTTTGCCTTCTTTCTCTGTTTCTTGGGCCATCGTTTTCCCACAAGACCTGGTGACCCTGTATCTCATTCCCACAGGTCACTTGTGTGCTCCAAAATACACAAGAGGACAGTTCCAACTTGAGTAGTGCACCAGCTCGTATTGGTGCCAGGCCCTGCTCTAGGTGTTGGTGATAGGAAGATAAACGGGGCTCAGGCCTTAACTTCAGGGGGCTCCCAACCTTGTGTGGAAAATATACACACAGATTCAGCAATCATAGTTCAGTGATGGCTAAGGGTTATGACAGTTGCATGCGTGGGGGCGGTGGGAGCACGTAGGAACACAGATGATTCTCCATTGAAAACATGGGAAACAGAAATCAAGTTTTAAAAAGAATGCTCTTAAGCTTTGATGTATCATAAACTGGTGTGTAAGCGGGAATGGAATTGGGGGCAGCAGGAGGGGAAGGAGAGGCCTCCCAGAGAATGCGCTATTTGAACACATTGAAGATTAAATAATGTAAGATTAGATAATGAAGATTACAGCACCCCTAACAAATAGGAATTTTCCAGACCAATGAGGAAAGAAAGGTTGCTATTGGTGGAGGAAAAAACAAATTGCAAAGGCACAGCTGGCACTTCAGGGTGACAGGGAATGTTGGGGCGTGGAGGGTGATGTGGGCGGAGAGGCTGATGAGGTCAGGTGAGAATGGGCAAGTGGAGAGGGAGAGCTGCCTATGAGGGCCCCTCCTGGGGTAGGGTGGGAACACCAGGTGGATTTGGGGCAGTATTTACTCAGCGTAGCCAGAAGAAGATATGTTCTAAAGTGGTGTATCTTCCAACTTTCCTGCTGTGTTTCATAAAACATGTATATAGTGGCCGGCCGGGTGGCACAGTGGTTCAGTGCACACGTTCTGCTTCAGCAGCCCGGGGTTTGCTGGTTTGGATCCTGGGAGTGGACATGGCACCATGCTATGACAGGCATCCCACATATAAAATGGAGGAAGATGGGCACAGATGTTAGCTCAGGGCCAGTCTTCCTCAGCAAAAAGAGGAAGATTGGCAGCAGATGTTAGCTCAGGGCTAATCTTCCTCAAAAAAAAAAAAAAAATATATATATATATATTTTACGTAGCAGACCAATACATACACATTGAAAATTTACTTATACAGAATACACTCTAACATTTTCTACTTTATCCCATTCTATTTTTTTTTCCTATTTCACCTCAAAAAATTGCTAGTCAGGACTCTCTAAATTTGTCTCATGACCCAATGGGTCATGACTCAAAGTTTGAAAAACACTGATCTAAAGGGTGAGTGTAAGTTATAGTCAAAGAGGGAAGCCAGGATCAACTCAGTTTGAGGGCCAATCAGAGCAGAGGAAGCCAGGAACTTATTAGAAAAGAGAGCAAGGCACAAACCTCAGGAGAGAGTTGGTGAACCAGACAAGGGTGTCGGGAAGCAGCTTTGACAGTGTTAGTTGCATATCACGGGAGTGGGCTGGCTTGCCTAAACATATGGAGCTCAGGAAGATGATGGAAGAATTTCTATGTTATTAAGGTAAGGACTCTTGGCTTTGTTAGGGAAGCAATTAGAGGTATTGAAGAGATTTGAGTGGGTGTATCAGTTAACTATTGCTGCATAACAAAGCACCCCAAAGCTTAGAGACTTAAAACAGTAACTTGGGATAGTTTTTCACAAGTCTACTGGTTGTCTAGGCAGTTCTGCTGCTCTAGTCTGGGCTTGCTCTGCCTTTGTAGGCAGCTGGCAGGTTGGCTGGGGCCTGGCTCATCTAGGATGGCCTGACTGAGACAACATGGCTTTTCTCCACATGCCTCTCCCGTCCCTCAGCAGGCTAGTATAGGCATGTTCTTGTGGCGTTAGCAAGGGTTTAAGAGAGGAGGAAATGTGCAAGTGCTTTTCTAAGTCTCTGCTCGTGTCAAGTTTGTTATTACAACCTGGGCCAAAGGGAGGCACGTGCCCAAGCCTAGAGTCAGTGTGGGAAGGTACTATCTGGGGATGTGGATACAGAGAGACATGAAGGATTAGGCTATTAATGCAATCAGTCTTCACAGCAGAGAAGAAATAAGGTAAGATTTGTGTGTTAGAAAGATCACGTTGGCCGTTCTGGATTGGAGGGAGGTGACGCTGGAGGCAGGGAGGCTGGATGGGAGGATGTCTTAGTGATACAGATGAGAGATGATGAGTGCTCAAACTAAGGGACTAAGGTTGGGGAGAGAGGAGTTGCTGGAGTTCTAGGGAGTTGATAAATCATGTCCTCTTCCCTCCTGAGTATAGGACCAATTGAGAGATGGACACATAGTTTACGCAGGGAGAGCCCATCAGAGAATGCGGCTTTAAATCTGCTGCCAGAAGAGCTTCCTCAAACTCTCTGGACCCTGTTATTCTGCCTCCCCTGGCTTAGGCCTTGGGACAGCCCTTCTGAGGGCAAGTTAGGGTCTGAAGAGCAGATACTCAGCTTCACACTGGTTTAGGACAGAGAAGAAAGGAAAGGGGATGAAATCTTGCAGTCTTTGATGGATTGGCTCTACCCAATCGAGAGATTCACCTGTCAACCAAGAGTGAGTGAAGGCTGGAGGGAAAGGCTAGGAACAACATTCTAGTGCCAGGGTCACAAATTTTTCTTGTAAAAGGCCAGAGAGTAAATATTTTACATTTTGTAGGACATTTGGTCTCTGCTGTTACTACTCGGTTCTCTCATGGTAGTATGAAAGCAGCCATGGGCAATACATAAACGAATGAATATGGCTGTGTTCCAATAAAACTTCATTTATGGACACTGAAATTTGAATTTTCATGAATCAGAAAATATTCTTCTTTTGATTTATTTTCAACCATTTAAAAAATGTTAAAAACCATTCTTAGCTCATAGACTGTACAAAAATAGGCAGTGGGCTGGATTTGGTTTGTAGACTCCTGCTCCAGTGGAAGTTCGTCCACAAGAAAATACGAAGTCAAGAGAAAGGACTTCCTCCTTATATTAGTCAGGGTCTCTGCAGGTGACATATTCAAATTGTGTACCTGAGGAAAACTTACAAATGGGATTATTGACAAAGGTGTGGGCAGGGTTTAGGGAAACTAACAAGGGACAGAGTAGTACCCTGGGGGTGGCAACATTGGGAACTGCTACCATTTTCCAACCTGAAGCCTGAATTGACACGGGAGAGAGTGTGTATCAGACCCAGAGAGAAGAGCCATACTGGAGAAGGATGCCTGGCAGAAGCTATGGCCATTTGGTAGTGGGTCACATATAACCTGTGGTGACCTGGCAAGGAGGAATCCCAGGATATAAATATTCTGGCCTCACACTTCTTCTGCCTTTTGATCCACTTTGGTGCTTCCCATTAGCCAAACACAACTGGAAACCAGAGGGCAAGGGAGCCAACTGGTGTAATCCATACAAGTGAGCCTCCCAGGCCAGGAAAGACAGTGAAGAAGGATGGAAAGTGGATCTGAAGGGGCAATGGAGACCATCCAGTCCATTCCCTGATGGGAACCAGTAGAGGGATGGTAGGTGGTAAGATTCATAGGGCTACTCCTTCCTCTCAGGGGCCTCAGCTCCTCGTTTATAAAATGAGAGGGTAAGACTACATGATCTTTAAGAGCCAATTCTAACTTTTTTTGGCAATGCTCTTGACATTCCTCACTGTGCTAAGGAAAGTGGTCTTGAAAAGGTGAGTCTTTCCTCCCTGGTATCTGACCCCAGACCCATAGACCCCATTTCCTTCTAAGGCCGTCACTCCAAGGTTATATTCCAGTGTAACTGTAGCCTACTGAGGGTAATTTCTCAAGCCAGTATTGTTGCTACATCACAAGAAATGACTTCCATCATGGGAAGTTCAAGTCAAGTCAGAGTGGCGAGGTGAGGGGACTGGGACAAGGGACAGGAAAGGCATCTATTAACATTTGTTAGTGTCTCCTCTGCGCAAGACACTTTGTGTATGGTGGTCATCTTTTCCAAAATCATGTCAGGTAGTTTTTATGATTCCCAATTTGCTATTGAGGAAACAGAATTTTGGAGAAGTTAATTAACTTGTCCATGGCCACACTGTGAGTAGGGGCAGAGTTGGTTTTTAAATCTAATGCCCTTTTCCCCAGTACACTGGTATTTTTGTCAAATGAGCCTTCTTTGGTCCCCAGCTCTCACCAGGTAGGAAAATACCTTTCTAGTGAAACTACTCTTCGCAGGACTTTTGCCCTAATCCAGAATGGCCAGAGAATGGTGGAATATTCAAAATATAAGATGTCCACTAGTAAAACTCACACAGGTACTTCAGGCCCCCAAATTCCCCCTCCTTTCTGAATGTTAGCCTTCTTCTCTTCAGAGATGATGGCAAAGATTCCCAAGGAGACGGGGCTCCTCCTTTCTCCTTCTGGGCCTCTTTACAGCACATTTTAAAAAAATTGAGGGAAAATTCACATAACATAAAATTAACCATTCTAAAGTATACGAATCAATGGCCTTTAGTATGTTCACAGTGTTGCACAACCACCTCCTATATCAAATTCCAAACTTACAGCACATTTTGTCTCATATGTGGTACATATTTGTCTACCACACTGAACAGTTCATTTCTTGAGGCCAAGGTTTTGGGCTGTCTCATCTACACGTCCTGAGAGTATCTTGTAAAGTATCTGCCCTGCCGTCCTAGTTGAATGGAATTCCGGATCCCTTCTTCCCTGTTTCTTCTTTGGAGCAGCACTTTAAAGGTTGGATTTGGCATCAGAATCTAGGCCTTCCTCCCGCCATGTACCTTCGTTGTGTCACTGAGTCACAACGGCAAACTTCATGGTGAAACAGATTCTCTGTTCCATCTTCTTTGAAGACATTCTTTTCATTCCTTTTTCATCTGACTGCACGTTGCCCGTGTGGCTATTAATTTGCACCAAGCAGTGGTTAAATTTTAAATGTGCCTCCAAATTTATATTTTGTTTCTAAGTGAACAGCCACAAATTTGACTATTGAAACCATTAAATAATTAATTTTCCTAGGATGTTCTCCACTCTGGAGAACAGCAAATTTTATAAATACATAAATATGAACTAAGACCTTGGAAATTGAGGCAGACGATACGTGTACATCTTCAGTGCATTAGAACTTAGAACTAGAAAAAAATAGCACATTATTTGTTTTAAATCACAATTTATTAGTCAAGAAGTTTACTTAAAAAAAAAGAAGACCCCAACCTATTTTGTGTTTTCTACACATTATCAAATGGAAAGTAAACCTTTCAGTTATTGTTACAGAATGTTTTAGTCCCTAGAAATAGCTATAAATTAGAGCCATTCACCATCGGAAAGCTCTGAGTTTTCTGCATTATAATTTTATACAATTTACATGTTATGCAAATCATGCTGCACTGAATACCATCTAATACATTTATTCTTCTTCAAAATTAGCTAAACACTGCCTTCTCTTCCACTAAACCAATCCTGCACAGGCAGATGTAAGAACACTTGTCTGACACACGCTGTTGCTTCTTCTCTCCTCTTTGCCAAAAAATATATGACTGGACAATGGCAAAAATCTATGTGGCCTCATTTTTAAAAAACCTAATTTAACATCTAGATGATGCTCAAGGTGTGTTGAAGGAAAGATTACAGAGGCCAGGTTCCCTGGAGGTGGAGGTGGGGACTTGGGAACAGAGCATAGAAGCATAGAGACTAAATTTACTTATGTTACTTATGTTATATGTTAAATTTACTTATGTTGTTACTTGTGTGACTTTTTTTGTGTGTTTATGGGGGAAATTGACTTAATTCCAAAATAGCATTTCTTATCCCTCATCACGTTCTAATCATCATGTGTGCTTATTGGTATTACTGGAATAACTCCATTATTAAGATGGGTTGGAGGGCAGTCATTCTAAATCTCTGAACTTCGATTATACTGTTTGATGGGAAGGTGCTGGCATAAATAGGGGTTTATTTATACCTTTAAGCCCAGATATACTAGGCTCGGCAGCTACGTGACTGAGAAACATGAGGGTTATTGCCTTAGAGCTGGGTACAATGAGAAGTAGATTTGACTTCCCTCGAGTAATAGTTGCAGCAATCTCAAAGTGCTCTCTGTGGGAGCAATTTAACTGGGAAAGGGTCCCAGAGCTCAATTAGGAAGCACTCAACCCCATCATCAACAACTCCTATGCTGTAATAACGATGGAAGCCATCTCCCTCCCACAGGCCCTTCCAGATTCCTTGTTTACGGCTTTGAAGTCCAGGGGAAAGAAACTGGTCCAAGAAGGAGAGCATGCAACAGGACTTTACGTTAGGATCGCTGGGAGAGGTCATTTAATGGACCCCACCCATTGTCCCCTGTGACGGGATAAGTAGCATGACTTAGCATATAGTAACTGAGGCTCCACAGACGGACAGGGTTCAAGTCCCTTCTCTCTTAGCTGTGTGAGCTTGGGTAAGCTTTCTAAACCTCAGTTTCCTCTTTTGTAAAATGGCGATTAGATTACTACCCACCTCCCACAGTTGTTCAAGGCTTAAAGAAAAGAAATCATGCACAGTGCTGAGAATAAGTGCTCAGGAAATGCTAGTTACTCTAAACTGTCAGAATCACCTTACTCTCTCTCTACTTATTGGGACTGGGATGACCAACCTGATTTTTTTAACTCAATAAATGCCTCACCTTTCCTTATACAAGGAGAAGTCATTCTGAAGAGCCTTAAATGCAGTTGCATATCAAACATCTAGGCAGACCCCAGGTACAGGCCTAGCCTCATTTTTGAAATGCACTTCATTTTACAATTGGGGTAATGCTTCAATGCTCCTCCAGTGCTGATAGATTTATAAGAGGTTTACATCTGTGCTCTGTATCTATAAATCTCTGACAGATTTTCTTCCTGGTAATGGGTTTGCCCTGATGCCTTCCTAGGAATATCTCATTTTTTCAGTTAAAGAAATGATGTAAATGTTTAACTTATGTGATAGATTTTTATAGTAATGGCCCTTGATGGGTCCCACCACCCTGCACTCAGGCCTTCGGGTGGTGCCCTCCCACATTGACTCTAGGCTTGGTCACATGACTGCTCTGGCCAATATGGAACATTAACAAATTTGACACAAGCAGATGACTGAAGAAGGCTTGCACATCTGGCCTGACCTTCTCTTGCTGGGAACTCTTCTGGCACCATGTGAAGAAAGCCCAGCTAGCCTACCGGAGACAATGAGCTAGCCAACAGCCAGCACCAACCCCCATACATATATGTGAGGCCCTGTTAGACTATCCAGCCCTACCTCAGTTGCCAGAAGACTGCAGCCACATGAATGGCCCCAGGCAAAACAATTCCCAGAGGAAACCAGCAGAGACCAGCTGAGTCCAACCTTAATTGCTGACCTAGAGAATGAACAAATAAAATGGTTGTCTTAAGCTGCTAAGCACTGGGGTGGTTTGTGAAAGCAGGAGATAACTGATATAACTTACCTTCAAATTTATAAGTATAGCGACAGGTATTTTTGTCCTCTTTTCTGTGTTTCTAGCAAAAGCAAGACAGAATAAAGCACTTTACTACTTGATAAAAATTGTGATTTGTTTGTGGCAAATCCAAAAAACCCATTTATTCATTTTAGTTGATTTTGGATAAATAAGAATAAAAGTGGGGTCCATGTAATTGTCACAGAGTGTGGCGACAGAACCTTCACCTGAACAAAGGGAGCTTATCTGAATGGCAGGAGAGAGATTCGCTGGCAGCAAGGACGTGTCATGCTCCTGGGAATAATTCCCTGACATCGTACTGTGTGTTGCAGCTCCGATTCTTCCTCCCGACAGTTAACACGCACGATTACACAGGCATTTTCAGCAGTTTTTGAAGAACATAGATTTTCATCTGGCAAATGGATGAGATCAAATGGTCAAGTAAAATCTGCAGGACATGGTTGAGGAATATGGCTGCATAATCTATATTTATGATAAGGAAGTGAACGGGGAATTAATGCTAAAAGAGTCTGAAGGACTCAAAATAATGACGAGAATCAAAAGAAATGGATGTATTCAGAGCAGAGAGATAATACTAAATCCTCTGACTTCCATGTGGTTCTGGCTCGAGATCAGGTCAAAAATAAACAACTGTCGATGCTTGGCAACTTTCCCAAACAAAAAACAATGCGCAAGCAACATCAGAAGGGACTGGTGTTCTTAGGTTGAGGCAACACATCAATCTAAATTGTCAGGATTGTGGGCGGGGGGAAGTGGAGGGTGGGAACGTAAACCAAAATTTTTAGGATTCAGTGAATGGAAGCCAAGACTCCATTAACATCCTCACAGGGATCAGAAAGAAGTATTTGCTACTCTGTTCTGAAGAAGACACTGTGGGGATCTCAGCTGATGCTGGTGGTGCTGGAGGAGAATGGAAGGGTGGAGGGAGAGACAACTGGGGAAAACACTTCAGCTTCATAGAGCTTTCCTCAACCACAAACCATAATTATTTTCTTTTGGGATTCCTCCTTGAAGTGGGGCAGATTTTACCTAGGGGGATTCGAAAGGTTTTCAAAAATTTTAATCTAAATACTACAAATGGTAATAAAGCCACTTATTGTGTTGCCCCTGCCCCAGGACTCACTCTCCCTTCTTATGGCACTGTACCTCAGTTCTGCATTGAGGCAGCTACCCCTCCTCTCTACACTGTCCCTGTGCTGGGAGTGAAACGCTGGCCCCCACACTGGTTCCCTGGGTTGGATATGTGATCTAGGTTAAGCCACGGGCACATTCTAGCTGCAAGGATGTGCACATGGTCCCACTAGAGCCAAGGAAATGCCATCGAACTCCTGGGATTGAGGCATGCACTTTTGCTTTGCTGGAAGCGGAGGGCTACTGCTGCCATTTTCTACCATGTGCATGGTGGCAGACAGCCATATAAGGGGGACCATTCCTTCAGATCTGAATCCAGCCACATCTGAAACTATGCTTACCCCATGGACATTTCATTTATAGAGGCCAATAAATCCCATTTTTGCTTAAGTCAATTTGTATTAGATTTCTGGTCACTTGCAACCAAGAGAGTACTAACTATGCATCCCTCATCAGATTTTCCATCTATAATATGAGGGAATTCTGCTCGAAGATAACATCTATCTGCAGCTTAGGATTCTGATTTTAAGAGAAGAATGGGAGAGGAGAAGCCTTATAATATTCTGAAGCAAAACAGGTATTTCCAGATAAACTGCATTCCGTGCTTGTAATCAATTCAATACAATTTATTGAGTGCCCACTGTACTTTGAGTGCGTGTCATTTCTTCCTTTCTGCATCACCATGGAAGGTAAATGTATATAATCACATTGAATGCCAGTTACATCATGGGTCAAAGTGTACCCTTGAGTATGATATTGCTACGATGGTTAGAATCTAGTAGCAGAAAAAGCAATTAAAGTGAGAAAAGTACATTATCATCTTTTAAATAGCATTTGTTGGGCCTGTGTGACAGTAGTCTATACCTTTTATAAATATTGCCCAATAATATGTTTTTAACTAGAGTTATGCAGGCATAAAATGTTCTTGTCTTGCAAATTTTCTACTAACTTGAACATACTGGGAATGCTCAGCAGCAATGAACTACTGAGAATGCCAAGGAAATTAATGGCTTGTGCTGTGCTACTGAAACACGTCCACTAATATTTAAAATTCCATGTCCTAGGACATCACTCAGATCTGCCGATTTAAGCTGAAAGGCCTGGATCTGCTCGGTGGATCAGGCCATTTCTCAAGTCTCTCTCTGTTGAGCTTTTGTTTCTCTCTTCTACTTCTTTTCTCCTTCCCTCCGCCCTTTCCCCCTACTTCACCCTCTGTTTCCTGGGATTAATTGGGAATGTTATGCATAGGAGATCAGAAAAGGGTCATACATAAAGAACAGGTTATAATTCGTCAGGATATATTTCATATTTCTTAGGTAAAAAAACCCCCAATGTACTAAATATCCTTGTCTCATTTAAAATATTCACATGAAGTCTACATTTATTGGCCTTGAAATCCATTGTTTTCAGTGTTTTTGGCGGAAGCCTCATAGGCCGTGTGCAACGTTCATGCAGTTGTACATCAATGTCACGTTGAGAACTGCAGTCTGAGGCTCCCTCCTTCACGCTGTCCCTCAGATGACATCTGTCCGAGAAGGCTGAGTGTCGGTGCCAACCAGGCCATGCTCTGACCCACTTGACGACCCTCAGTGTGTCTTTTGTGTACTCTCCTATCACTAGAAGCACCAATACATGTTGTACTCTTTGTCACTGAAAGTAACGGCATGGTCTTACATGGGGACCTTACCTGCTACTCAACCTTTTCTTAACCTCTTCTTATCAATGCCCTACAAGTGCCTTTAACTTAAAACTTCCGCCACTATCTCATTACCTTCTCCACCCAAACAAGAAGAATGAAAACAGCAGCAGCAATAGCCAAAACAACTTACTTTTTCGCCTCCCTCTTCTCTACCTACACTAGTCTCTCAAGGTGGAAACCTCAGTCATCATTCTCAGTTCCTCATTCTCTCGCTCACTCGCCACATCTAATGGTCTACCAAGTCCATTTCTTTATTCTCCTTCTTCACATGCATCAGATCGATAGACGGCTCTATTGCCATTATCCTGGGCTTTGCTCAGGCCCTCAAACATCTCTCGGCATCTCTCCCTCAGGTGTCTCCAATTGCAATTTATTCATGTACTGCTGCCAGAGTTAATTTTCTAAAATTCAAATCTGATTACCTTACTGAACCAAAGCGGGTTTGCTTCTTGGTGAGTTGAAATCAAAGCCTTCACCAGAAGTAGTTGTCACGCAAAGTACAATTTATTTGCAGCAAATAAGGAAACCATATAGAATTACTTTCAAAGCTGTGGGTTCCTGAGCAAAGGGAAAACAGGTGACTTTTATTTTTGGTAGGGAATGAATATTCAAAAGGGAAGTTTTGTCATCACGTGTAGAGGTCGTTATTCACTCACACAGGTGCAGTTTGAAAACATGCTTCCACATACATCACATGTTATGGTAGTAAGGCCTAAGCTCCTCCTGGGGTGGAGATCTTAACATTAAAATGAAGCAAAGGTAACTTTTGGACACTTCTCAGCCCATCTGTGCAGGTGTTGCTCTTGTGGTGGTGTTTGGACCAGTTTGGGGTAGTTGGTGATTGCATCTCTTAATATAACTAAAAAACAACTTTGAGAAACAGTTAAGTGCTTTCCAAGCCTCCTTTGAGTTACCCAGGGCAGTTAGTCACTGACAAACATGTCACTTCCTTGCTTATAAACTTCTCATGGCTCCCTACCGACCTTGTGGGATCAACTCCCATCTTCTTTGCACACCAAGGTCGTTCTAATCTGAATGCTGCCCACTCTTCCAGCCTCTCTCCATGCTGTTCTTTCCCACTTGTTTTGCTCTCTCACCTCACCTGTCCTCACAGAGACAGCGCATGCCTCTGGGCCTTTGATTGTGGTATTCTCTGTTCCTCAAAAGCCCTTCTCTACCTTCTCTGCTTAGACAGCTTCTATTTTCTACTCATCCTTCAAAAGTCAGCTTAAAGGTCACTTTGTGAGCCCTTCCCTGATTTCTCCAGGTAATTGTTAGTGCTCTTCTCTGTACTCCAAGAACCCTTGAGACATATCTTTACTCTAGCTTGTTTCATACCCAGTCGTGATGGTTTGTCTACATGTTGATCTATACTGTTAGCCTGTGAGCTCCTTAGTGTATGTTGCTCCTCTCAGCATTCCCAGTACGCAGCACAGTGCTTGGCTTACAGGAGGTACTCACTTGGTGCTGTGGGAGGTGGAGAAATATAGAGCATGTTTTCTCTCTTCTTTTCTTTCTCTCCTCCAACCAAAAAGTTGCAATAAGACATACATATTCTTTGTGAAAAATTAACTGCAATGTGTGGTAATAAACAGAGGCTGGTGTGTCTTACTGATCTGGAAGAAGAGAGATATTATTTGGGAATGGGAGGTCAAGGAAGAATTTGGTTTGCATCTTGGAGAGTTGTCATTCAGTAGGTAGAGAGGGGGAAGAGGAAGGACATGAAGGGAAAGAGAAACATCATGAGCCAAAGTGTGGAGGCAAGAAAGCACAGGGTATGCCCAGGGTTGGAAGGGGACACAGCTGGAAGCAGGGATGGGGGTGGTAGGTGGGACCAGGCTGTGAGGGGCCATTAACCACAGGCTCAAAGGAATGGACTTTCTCCTGTAGGCAACTGAAAGTTTTTGACCAAGGAAGTACCTGTTGACAATGACATTTTAGGATTAATTAGCAGGTAGTGTGCAGTATGGGCTAAAGCTAGAAAAACAAGTTAGGAAGCTATTGCACAATCCAGGTTTGAGGAGGTGAGGCCTCATCCATGGTAGTGACAAAAGGGATTAGAAGGAAAGGGTGGAGAGGATGGAACTGAATGGCCAGTGTGACTCCTCAGCTGGCAAGGAAGAGACGTAGATGACCCAGAGATTCTAAGCCCAAGAGACAAAAATAGTAACTTTGACAAATAGGAAAGTGAGTGGAAAGACTGTAATTTGAGAGGAGATAGTGAATTTTATTTGAGACTGGTTACATTTGAGAGAACTGCAGGATATCTGAAAAGAAATAGCCAGCAGGTAATTGGAGATTAAAGACGATATCATGTGGTGGTCAAGAGCACAGGCCTAGCCAGACAGAGTTTGTATCCTGGTCACACCAGTTATTAGATGCATGATTTTAAGTCTCAGTTTTCTCATCTGTAAGAGGGATATAATTATAATACTTGTTTCATAGGGTTGTTGGGAAGATAAATGAGATAATTGTACATAAAAGCGCCTCTCACACACAGTGTCTGTCTGGCACATGGTAAGGGGTCAATAAATATTGGCCATTACCATTAATAACTAAAATTGATAAAAACCTTTAGAGTGAAGAAAATATTTTTATTTTGTTTTCCCAATAATTATGTAACATAGGTATCACCATTATTATCCCATTTTAGTGAGGAAACCATAGCTTAGCAAGGTTAATTGATCACATTACTAGTAGGTAGCAGAGGCAAGGCTCAAATCTGGGTTTTCTAGGCCAAATCCTATGCTATTCTGCTGAATGTGCTAACTCTCATTTAGATGGGGGATAGGCGGGTAGGGGGCCAATCATGCAACCTCCAAGCACCACCAAATTTCAGGACTGGGTTTTGATGTAAGGTCCTTATTGTCACAGTGAAAATCTTATGTGCACTATACCAAAGCTATCAAGTCCAGGAAAGACTAATACATTCTTAGAAAGGGAGTCCTTAAAGTTATTCAGTCTCTGCCAAGTTCAGCTAAGGTTCTCTAATGCCCACCTCACCTCCACCAACTTTGCAAGGCTCTAGTACATATTTAGAGAGAGGTTTTCTCCTTTAATTTAGAACACAGAATTCTAATAACAGTTTGATACCTGTCAGCAAGAATCTCACCCGGCTGGAACAGCCGCCCATAAATCTCACATTTCAAGTGATTCCTCTAACATTAAAATGATTGAGAAATTGTGTTGAAGATGAAATTGACAATGAGTTTCTGCCTGGTAGCTGTGAAAATGGTTATTGCTGACCCCTTTCTGTCTTTGAATTACTGCTTAGCTTTCTGTCTGGACATATGGAAAGAAGAAATCTTTGGGGACTTGCCAGATAAAGCTGGCTTACCTTGGATTCCTGAACGGACAGTATGTCTAAGAATAGCCTCCAAGGGGAGATGCAAGAGAGCTGAGTGGAACCATAAGAATTGGGCATTTTGTTCACTTTTTCCAATAACTCCTTTAATTTAAGAAGTGAATAAAGTCATGGCATAATGCCATACAGAATGAATTGTAAAAAGCACTGGAGAAATAATAGGCACTTTTGAGAACGCTCTATTATTAAAAGCATGTAAGGAATGAGATGGCCAAATCATATCCTTCCAGGAAGGCATCAAGGTAGGAGACTAGTCTGTTGGTTTTAGGAAAGGTGGAGACAGGAAATTTCAAATTCTAATCCTACCTTGGAATGCTGATTCCGTCACAGCCAAGGGTGTTTTTTATTATTTCCACGCCTCTTTTCCCACATCTATAAAAAGGAGTTAATCAAGGGTGTTGCTGAAATTTAACTTGTTAATATGTCAAGTGCTTTGAAGATGAAAAGAAGATTATAATATCTATAGTTAAGTCCTCTTTTAAGAAATGTAGGTTGAAGTTAAGATTTAACAAATCATATTGTCCCCAGATAGCTTGGGGCAAATGAAGGTGGTTTAGCTTTGATGGGTAACTTTCCCTGACTTTACTCAGACACTGCAGTTGGGTGAAAAAAATTGATGGGCCCCTCTTCTTTGGCTTTTCAGGATTTTGTTGAGAGGAACAGAGAGGAAATAGTTGGTCTCCATCAGGATGAGAAAATCAGGAAATCTAAAGAAAAATAAAAATGGAAACAAGTATTCATGGTGAGTCCTCCACCAGCCACGCCCACCCACCCTCGGGATAATCTGGCGGGAACTCAAAGTGAGCCTAGAGAGCGGAGTTGGGCTGGCCAGCCGTGCATGTGTAAAACAGCTCTCCTGGGCTCAGAGTTTTGTGAGTGGTATTGTTAAGCAGATAACGGAGAGGAGGAGACAGAGGCTGTGGGGTTAGCTAGGCCTATTTCCAGGTTTACCTCAACTCTTTCTAGCTGTGTGATGAGCAAGTTACTTTACTTCTTGGAACCTTGGTTTCTTCCTCTGTGAAATGAAGATCACTCCTTCCTCCTAGGATGCTGTGAGGAGAAATTGAAATAATTGGTATGAAGTACTTGGTAAATGACTCCTCTCTGTAATCTGACAGTGATTTTCATCCTATTTCTCTTCTTCCTTCAGTCCAGATTGTCTTTCTCAGAAGCTTCTGAAATACCCAAGTGTTGGATGATCGTTGTCAATTCTGAGCTGTTGGGGTTGTTCTATTTACTTTCCACGTTTTCAAGGGACAATCGTAAGTGCACATTTCCGCCGTGAAACAGCATTCCAGGCAAGGAGACTGTTCAGCCAAGGTCGTTTCAGGGGGAAACCCAAGTGAAAAAAAAGATCCTAGATTATTTTTTAAATCCCAGATCTCAGTGCAGCTGTCTTTCTAGTCCACTGTCTTGCAACTGACATCCTGGTATTAAATTCCTGAGAATGAAAGCTCTCTGAAAACATAACTCGCTACAAAGGCGAAAGGCCTGGGACTGCCAGGTACGTGCTTTTTAGACTGTATCTATTATCAGAATGATCAAGGCCCTCTCGTCTGAAGTGAAGGAGCTCAAGTAGGCATTCCTGCAGGGCTTTTGTGAGGTAGCATTGTGTTCCCAACAAATTCCAACCAAAAGTCCTCACTGAGATTCACAGTTACCTAGAATAGTCAGAGCTGAGGGGAGTTTAGAGATGGTGACGTTGCTCCCATACCCTCTATTTCACTGTTGGGGACACTGAGCTCCAGGTTCCCAAGAGATGTAAGTATAAAATAGGTCAGAATCACTCACCGGGAAGGTAAAGATCACTCAGCCCTACTCATTCATGAGCCAATCTATCAATGTGTGATAACAGCTGTAGGAAAAAGTCACCAGGATTTACAGTTACAGCTACCTGGGTGCCTAAAAAGCATAAAAAGAACACCTTAAAAAATTAAACTTCAAATCAGGAACAATGGATTGGGTGAGTCCTAGGGGTTGTAAAATGATGGATGGGACAAGTGTGTCAGGGACAGATTGTGGACTGTAACACCTGGATTGTTGAGAGTTACTTAAGTGAAATAGCCGGAATGGAATAGCATGGAATAGCCGGTCTCCCCTCTCCTCTCCTGGCTCTCTTCATTAATATGAATGCTGTCAGCACTGGCATCTTTGAGTGCAGAGGATAAAGATGAAATGACAAGATAGATACTGTATACATATTATAATTTGAATATACCCTCAGTGTTTGGCCATACACCAATTTTGCCAATTGTGAACATGCTGTAGCTTGATTTATAAAGGAATTAATTTTAGAGGGAAGAGGGCATGCTGACATCCTTGGTACCAGGCTATCTGTTTGAGTTACATACGGGGTATAAGTGGGAAGGAGAGAACAAGGAAGCAATGAAGGTTATACAATGCCACACACCTCTGATGTTCTACCTGACCCCAGAATGCTTAACCTGGAGTGAGGATCGAGACAGCTCAGCTCCTTAAGTCCTCGGCTGTCACCAGAGAAAGAGCACGCCCGCCATTCATCACATCTATGAATATCGACAAAGTCTTGGGATCTTCAGCCTGAGTTAAATGAGGTGTATGGTCAAGAGCAGAGAAGAAACCCATAGCCAAATTCCATTTCACCTTCCCATGATCCATCTTCCAGTCTGTCCCAAATTCTTAACAATGTAAGAGAAACAGAAGGTCATGCAGCAGAGCCTGTTGCTGTGATTTTAGCATGATCTCTTGGGGGTTCCTCAGCCTTGATCCTCCTTGGCCAAGGTGGGGTGTGAGGGTGAGTGCAAGAGTGGGATTGTTCTCAGTCTCCCTAGTAGTTGTTACACTACGCATGAAAAACACAGACTCTGACTATATCCTTGATGTAGAACAAGCTATTATGTTGCCCCAATTTCTTTAGTTTCTGTATTTTCAAAAACACAATGAGCTTTCATCATTTCACTTCCCATCTGTGCTCTAGCAACACTGTCCCAACATGCCATTCTCCAAACACTGTGCACCTTCATGACTGTGCACCTTTGTGCACACACTCATTCTGCCTGGGACCCCCTCTCCCACCTCTGCACCCAGCCCGTTGCTCCTCATCCTATCAGGTCCAACTCAAATATCGTCTCCTCTAAGAAGTGAGAATTCTATGTATTTTCCTCAACTATATCCTTATCAAATTGGCATAGTACAAATATTTATTTACATGTGTATCTTTCTCACTAAACTCTGAATTCCTTGAGAGGAATTCATTGAAGCTGATATTCAATTTCTAAAAGAAATTCCATTACTAGCACACTTTTTGGCATATGAAACATATCCCATAAATGTTTACAGAATGAAGAAATGAATTAAAAAATCCCACAGCCAAAAATAAAAGAGGACTGACTTAACAGGGAAAAATATTTTCAATAAATAAAAGAAAAAATTATTACTATCCATAACATACAAAGATATTTTTCAAATTAATAAGAAAAATATAAACATAACATTAGAAAAACAGGCAAAAACGGGGCTGGCCCCGTGGCCGAGTAGTTAAGTCCACGCGCGCCGCTGTAGATGGCCCAGTGTTTCATCGGTTCGAATCCTGGGTGCGGACTTGGCACTGCTCATCAAACCACACTGACGCAGCATCCCACATGCCACAACTAGAAGGACCCACAACTAAGAATATACAACTATGTACCGGGGGGCTTTGGGGAGAAAAAGGAAAACAATAAAAAAGAAATTTAAAAAAAAAGAAAAGAAAAACAGGCAAAGGGCAAACATTACAATTAATTATCGAAGCAATACAAATAGAAAATAAAACTTATGAACATATTTCAACTTCATTACAAATGGATACAAAATCCCTTCATTAGCATCAAAGGGAGGCAAATTTAAACAATGAGATCATTTTTTTCCTCTATCAGCTTGTCAAAGATAAAAACATAACATTCAGTGTTGTTGAGGGTCTGGTGAGAGAAGCAGTCTGGTGAGTACGAAATACAATCTTTCTGGAAAGCATTTTGGATGCGTGTACATAGGTACCAAAAGTCTTAAAAGTGTTTCATATACTTTATCCTCATAATCCCAGTTCTAGGCATCTATTTATTAAAAAAAAAAATTAGATATGTAGTAAAAATCCATGTATAAGAATGACATTCAAAGAAATATTTATAATACCAAAAGTTTGAAAATAACATAAATGTCCAAAAATAAAAGAATTATTTTTAAAAGCTCCATACAATGGAATATCATACAGCCATTACAAACACGTTTTCAAAGAATATTTCACAGCATACATAGGAAAATGTGTCTCATATAACATTACGAAAAAGAGTGAGATGCCAAATTGTACCTGTCATATGTTTCCAGTTTTGTAAAATTTAAATAGCTAGACAGATAGACATGTATGAAAAAAAACCCAGAAGAATATATTCCAATATGTTAACTGCAGTTATATCTGGATGGAGAGATTATGGGTGATTTTTATTTGCCTTTCCATAATGTTATAACTTTCTTGTTTTCTACAGTTTTCATTATAAGCTTCTATACTTAGATTAAAAATTTTAAAAGAACAGTGAGCTATCACTACACAATTATCAAAATGACTTAAAAAATAGTGGTAACACCAAATGCTGATGAGGATGCAGAGAAAGCGGATCACTCATACATTACTGGTGGAAATGTAAAATGGTACAGCCATATGGAAAAGCATGTGGTAGTTTCTTACAAAACATGTGCTTATCAAACAACCCAGCAACTGCACTCTTGGGCAATTATCCTAGAGAAATAGTAACTTCACACAAAAACCTATACACAAGTGTTCACAGGAGGTTTCTTTGTAATTGACAAAAACTGGAAACAACCCAGATGTCCTTCAGTGTGTGAACGGTTAAACAAACTGTGGCACATCCATTCCTTGGAATACTGCTCAGCAGTAAAAAGGAATGAACTATGGATATACACACAACAACTTGGATGTATCTCAGGGGAATTATGCTGAGTGAAAAAAAAGCTAATCTCAAAAGTTTACCTACTGTGTGATTCCATTTATATGGCATTCTTGAAATGACAAAATTATAGAGATGGGGAACAGATGAATGGTGCCATGGGTTAGGGAGTGGAGGTGGTTGTGCCTATGAAAGTGTAGCACAAGCAATCTTGGTGATGGAACCGTTCTGTATTCTGACTGTGGTGGTGGTCACACAAATCTACACGTGATAAAAATGCATAGAGCCAAATATATACACACACACACTCACACACACACAAATGGTGTATATAAAAGTGGTGAAATCTGAGTAAGGTTGGTAGACGGTATCAACATCAGTTTCCTGGTTGTGATATTGTACCATAGTTGTGCAAGACATCAACACTGAGAGAAACCAAGAGTATAGTGATCTCTCTGCACTACTTTTTACAAGTGCATGTGAATCTATAATTATCTCAAAAAAAAGAGTTAAAAAATAAATCAACCAGAACCTAGAAATTAAATGAGATTTAAGATACATATCAACCAATTGAAATGTGTGTTTCCTATTTGGATCCTGATTAGAACAAAGTATAAAAACATGTGACATTTGTGAGATACCATAAATGTGAACATTGGCTGGATAGTTGATGCCATTAGGAATTATAGGGTTTTTTAGATACAATGATAGTATTGTGGTTATGTTTTAAAAATAACTCCTTATCTTTTAGAGATTCAAACCGAAATATGTAGAGCTGAAGTTGTATGATGTCTGTATGTGCTTCAAAACAATGTGAGGAGGAAGAGGATGATGTGGCAATTGGTTAGGTTTAGCCATAGGTGGATGTGGAAATTGGTATATGTCATAATTGTCTACCTATTTTTGTGTATTTTCAAAATTCTCCATAATAAAACTTTTTTAATGAGGGAAAAGTAAAAAGAAGGCCAAATCTCCATGGAAACCATTCAGAGGTACTTATCTGCTCATCAGTAAAGCATGTGGCTTCTATCTAGGCAGCTTGTGTACCAGGCACTGTGCTAGGCTTTAAAGATATGGCCAGATAGAGGCGGCACCTCCCCAGAGCTCAAAGGTTAGCAGGAGCAGAGAGATTGTAAAAACAAATAAGTACATTTCTAGATGGTGAGTGTTAATAAGAACTGACTGTTCTCTGCACAGTGAAATGGTGTCCGGGCCGAGTCTTCAAGGACACGCTGCACCTGAGTCTGTTTCAGCAGGAGGAGAGTTCTTTAAACCCAGACTCAGGTCCCAAATAGGACTTAGCATCACCTGTTTTCACATCAGTGCTTTTCATTTCAGATCCCTTTCCAACTGAAATTGCACTCCATTCCTATGATCAATGGACTCTGCTGTCGCCTTCAACGAGCAAGCAAAACAAGACTAACGATGTGTACTGCAGTCGCTCCCTTCTTGTAACAGGATGATCTGAACTCAGATTCAATCTTTTTCATCACCAACCACCACCTCCAAGGTCCTTGAACCTTTCAGCTGTGGCTCCATTATATGGATATTGAGTCAGAGGAAAAATGTTCAACGAGCCTTTTAGAGGGAAGGAAATTTGGTTCTGTGTCAGAAAAAAATTTTAAAAACAGGAGATAATTGCATTTGATGAGGAGAGTGATTCATTTCACCTTGATAAAATGGAAACAAATGAGAATAAGTTGTTTCATTCACACACACACACACACACACACACACACACACACTATATATGTATAAACTTGCATCATGGCTGCTGCCTAATCAGTTGTAATAATGTAAAGGACGCCATGCGTTAACAGTATTAAGGCCATAAATTACGTTTCACAGAGTGTGGTTTCTCCACAAAGCCACTTGGCAAGGTGCACTGTGATTAATGTCACCCTAGGGAAGGCACGACAAAGGTAAAGATGAGGAAAGGAGGGGTGGCAGCAAATGAGACACAGAGACAATAGTAACAGCCTCTTCAGCACTTGGCCTGTGAGGCCAGTACCCTCAGACTTCATGACTGCTGGACCACACATACTCAGCTTATTTTTAAAAAGACAAACAAACTACCCAACACTTTAGAAAAGCATTAACCTCTGTCCTGGATATCGTTGTTGACATACATTATTTATCAGTGCCGTGTTCCATTATTGCTAAATAGGAAATCAATAGATTAAAACATAAAAGACCTGCAGAAATAACACCACCAGATAAAGGTAAATCTTCTACTGGGACTTAGCAGGAGGCCTGGCCACCGGAGCAAAGCACTTTTTTCTGGCTTCGCCATTTGTCACTATTGACTCTGCCTGTGAGAGAGGAAGAGCTCCAATGCCTTGACCCTCACGGTACAATTTGCAACCTTCAGTCTCATTTGAATTCTTACCTCTAGAGTCTTTATTCTGATAGGAGAAACCATAAAAGAATTAGGTTTTTGTCTCTGAAGTCTGCCTATAATTACTTTTAGTATAAAATGGTTCCAAAACCTGGAACATAATGATTTTGAGGGATACACAGCTTGGCGTTAGGTAATAGGTTTGAATACAGTACATAACCAGCTATTTGCCAGGAAGCAGAGAAAGGAGGATCCGTGACGGCAAGAATAAGAAAATGCCCTCACTTGGGTCAACCCTTGAGCTTTGTATGTTTCAAGGAGTGGCTCATTTACTACCTCCACATGGTTTAATACCCTCGTCTTCCAGTTATGAAAGACTATTCTTTGGGAGATGGCCTGATGATCCAAGCTGTCTTTTATTTTGATAATAAGGAATAACAACTCACTCTAGGCAAGTCATAATTGATGAGATAAAAAATGTTTTTCCAGTGTAATTTAACAAACACCTGTAAAGCTTCTTCAAATATCACCACTAGGTATTAGTGGATCCATGTTCGTTCATCAAATATTTACAGAATGCCTGATCTTTGTTAGTCAATAGCCAAGTGCTGGGGACACAGTGATGAGTAAGACAATCCCTTCTATCTTAGTCCATTTGGGCTGCTATAACAAAAATACCATAGACTGGGTGGCTTATAGACAATATAAATTTATTTCTTATAGTTCTGGAGGCTGGAGGTCCAAGATCAAGGCACCAGCAGATTCAGTGCCTGGTGAGAGCCAGCTTCTTGGTTCATAGATGTCGTCTTCTCGTTGTATCCTCACATGGCTGAAGGGAGCTCCCAGAGTCTTTGTATAAGGACACTAATTCCCTTTATGAGGATACCACCTTCATGACCTAATCACTTCCCAAAGGACCCGCCTCCTTCACCATTACATGGGGGGTTAGAATTTCAACAAATGAACTTTGAGGGGACACAAACATTCAATCTATAGCACCTCCCTCATGGAGCTTA